>NC_072019.1:30799796-30997296 GCF_027791375.1 Indicator indicator
AAATGGAATCGTGGGGATAAAAAAATATCGAGGGAAAAAAGAAAATGGATTTGTGGCGGAGATAAAAAAAAAAAAAAAAAAAGAATAGGGGGGGAAGGGGGGGGAGGAGTGTGCTGGATCGACGGTGGAGGAAAGGGGATAATGACATGAAAGGGAAAGTATGGGGGGGAAAGGATGAGTAAGGGGGGGGTGATGAGTTTAAGGAGGGGAGGGGGGATTAGATGAAGAATAAAGGGAGGGGATAATGAAGTGGTAAAAGGTGTTTAACGGGGGAAATTAGGGAGGGGGGATAAGGGATAAGGGGATAAGGTAGGGGGATATATTTGTTTATATCTAGTCCTCCTATACAATTAGTACCGTGTAGGTTAATTTAGTATAAAAATTATTTAATTGGGTGTGGGGATTAGGGTGGTTGGATTGTTGGGAGGGTGTTTGGGGTATGTTTTTAAGGGAGGAAGGAAAGAAAGAAAAGGAAAGGGAAAAAGGGAAAAAGAAGGGGAAAAAAAGAAGAAAGGGGAAAAGGAAAGGGGGAAGGGAAAGGAAGGAAAAGGAAAGGAAAGGAAAAGAAGGGAAAAGGGAAGGGGGGAAAAGAAGAAAAGGAAAGGAAAAGGGAAAGGGAAAGAAAGGGAAGGGGAAGGAAAAGAAAGGGGAAAAGGAAGGGGAAGAAAGGGGAAAAAGGAAGAAAAGGGAAAGGAAAAGGGAGAAAAGGAAAAGGAAGGGAAGGGAAAAGAAAGGGGAAAAGGGGAGGGAAAAAGGAAAGAAGGAAAAGGAAAAGGGGAAAAGAGGAAAGGAGGGAAAAGGAAAAGGAGGGGAAAGGGGAAAGAAAGAAGGGAGGGAAAAAGAAAGGAAGAAAAGAAAAAAGGAAAGGGAAAAAGAGGGAGGGGAAGAAAGAAAAAGAAAAGAAAGGAAAAAGGGAAAAAGAAAGGGAAAGGGGAAGAAAGGAAAGGAAAAAGAAAGGAGAAAAGGGGGGAAAAGGAAAGGAAAGAGGGGAGGGAAAGGGGAGGAAAAGGAAAAAGAGGGAAAGGAAAGAAGGGAAAAGAAAAGGAAGGGGAAAGAAGGGAAAGGGGAAGAAAGGAAAGGGAAGGGAAAAAGGAGGAAGAAAAGAGGGGAAAAGGAAAGGAAAGAAAAAGGGAAAAAAAGGGGAAGAAGGGAAAAAGAAAGGAGGAAAAGAAAGGAAGGGAAAGAAGGAGGGAAAAGGGAAAGGGAGGGAAAAGAAGGAAGGGGAAGAAAGGAGGGAGGAAAGAGAAAGGAAAGGAAGAAGAAAGAGGGGAAAGAAAAGGGAAAGAAGAAAGGGGGAAGAAGGAAGAAAGGAAAAGGGGGAAAGGAAAGAGGGAAAGGAGGAAAAAGAGAAAAGAAAGAAGGAAAAAGGAAAGGGGAAAAGAAAAGAAAAGGAAAAGGGAAAAGGAGAAAGGGGAAAAGGGAAAAAGAAGGAGGGAAAAGGAGAAGGAAAAAGGGAAAGGAAAGAAAAGAAAGGGAAAAAGAGAAAGGGAGGAAAAGGAGGGAAAAGAAAAGGAAAAAAGAGAAAAAGGAAAAGAGAAAGGGAAAAGAGAAGGAGGAAAGAGGAAAAGAAAGAAAAAGGGAAAAGGAAAAAGGGGGAAAGGAAAAGGAAAGGAAGGAAAAGGAGAAGGAAAAGAAAGGGGAAGGAGAAAAGGGAAGAAAGAAAGAAAGGGGGGAAAGAGAAGGGAAAAGGAAAAAAAAGGAAAAGGAAAGAGGAAAAAAGGGGAGGAAAGAAAGAAAAAGGGAAGAAGGAAGAAGGAAAAAGGAAGAAAGAAAGGAAAAAGAGAAAAGAGGAAGGGGAAAAAGAAAAGAAGGAAAAAGGAAAAAGAAGAGGAAGAGGGAAAAGGAAGAAAGGAGGAAAGGAAAAAAAAAGAAAGGAAAGGGAGAAAAAGGAGAAAAAAGGAGAAAGAGAAAAAGAAAGGAAGGAAAAAGAAAAGGGGAAAAAAAAGAAAAAGAAAGGAAAAAAGGAAAAGAAGGGGAAGGGAAAAAGAAAAGGAAAAGAAAAAGGAAAGAAGGAAAGAAAAGGGAAAGGAGGGAAGAAAAAGAAAGGAGGGGGAAGAAAAAGGGGAGAAAAGAAGAAAAGGAAAGAGGAAAAAAGAAAAAGGGAAAAGAAAAAAGGAAAAAAGGAAAGAAGAAAAAGAAAAGGAAAGGGAGAAAAAGGAAAAAGAGAGGAAAGAAAGGGGAAAGGAAAAAAAAAGGAAAAGAAAAAGAGGAAGGGGAAAAAGGAAAGAAAAGGAAAAAGAAAAAGGAAAGAAGAAAAGGGAGGAAAGAGGGGGGAGGAAAAGAAAGGAAAAAGGAGAAAAAGAAAGAAAAAAGGGGAAAGAAAGGAAAAGAAAAGGAAAAAAGGAAAAAGGAAGGAAAAAAAGGAAAGAAAGAAGGAAAAGGAAGGGGAAAGAAAAGGAAGAGGAAGGAAAGAAAAAAAGGAGAAAAGGGAAGAAAAAGGAAAAGGAGAAAAAGGGGGGAGGAAAGAAAAGGAAGAAAAGAAAGGAAAAGGAGGAAAAAGAAAAGGAGGAAAAGAAAAGGGAAAGAGGGAAAGAGGGGAAAAGAAGAGGAAAGGAAAAAAAGAAAGAAAAAGGAAGGGAAAGAAAGGAAGGGGAAGAAAGAAAGGAAAAGAAAGAAAGGAAAAAGGAAAAGGAGGGGAAAGAAAGGAAGGAAAAAGGGGAAAGAGGAAGGAAAGGGGAGGAAAAGGAAAAGGAAAAGAAAGAAAGAGGGGAAAAGAAAAAGAAGAAAGGAGAAAAGGAAGAAGGAAAAAGAAAAAGGGGAGGGAAAGAGGAAAGAAAGAAAGGGAAAAGAAAAGGGAAGAAAGGAAAGGGGGAAAGAAAGGAAAAAAGGAAAAGGGAAGAAAGAAAAAGAAGAAAAAGGGGGGAAAAAAGGAAAAGGGGAAAAAAAAGAAAGAAAGAGGGAGAAAAGGAAGAAAGGAAAAGAAAAGGAAAAAGGAAAAGGGGAGGAAAAAGGAGGGAAGAGAAAAAGGAAAGAAAGGAAGGAAAAAGAAAGGAAAAGAAGAAAGAAAAAAGAAAAAAAAAGAAGGGGGAAAAAGAGGGAAAAGAAAAAGGAAAAAAGGAAGGGAAAAAAGAAGAAGAAAGAAAGGAGAAAAAGGAGGAAAGAAGGAAAGGAAAGGAGGGAAAAAAGAAAAGGAAGAGAAAGAAAAAAAGAAAGAAAGGGGAGGAAAAGAAGAAAAAAAAAAAAAGGAGAAAGGAAAAAGAAGGAAAAAAAAGAAAGGAGGAGGGGAGAGGACAAACAGAAAGAGGGGAGGAAAGAGGGGAAGGAGGGGAGAAGAAAAAGAAAAGGGCAAGGGAGGAAAAAAGAGGGGAGGAAGGAGAAAGAGGGGAGGACAATAGAAGGAAGGACGGTGAAAGAGGTTGGGGGAGGAAAGAGGAGGATAGGAAGGGGGGGAAGTGAGAGAAGGGGAAGAGGAGGGTGAGGAAAGAGCGGAGGAAAGAGGAGGAGGGGAAAGAGGGGAGGAAAGAGGGGAGCAAAAGAGGGGAGAGGGAGGTAAGAGGGGAGAAGAGAAAAGAGGGGTAGGGAACTGAGGGGGGAGGATACAGGGGAGGGAAAGAGGGGAGGAAAGAGGAGGCGAGGGAAAGAGGGGCAGGGGAGGGAAAGAGGGGAGGAGACAGTGGTAAGAGGGGGGAAACGAGGGGAGGAATGAGGGGAGGAGGAAAGTTAGGGGACGGAAAGTAGGGGAGGTAAAGAGGAGGAGGGAAAGGGGCGAGGAAACGACGCGAGGAAAGAGGGAGAGCGGGACGAAAGGGAGGGCGGTAGGAAAGAGGAGGGGATGGGGGAGAAGAAGGAATATAACACAATTGGGGGGGAAACCCATCATGAGAAATATCCCAGTAGCAAGGGGAGAAGGCAGCTGAAAAAGTCAAGGACAACTAAAGAAACACATGAGGCATGACCTTGCAATGAGACTGATGAAGTGAGCTTTTTGGGTTGAGTGCTGGCTGGGAAAGGGGGCTTGGAGCACTGCCTGAGGAAACTGCCTCCTGCTCTTTAATTCCTCCCGAGTTCAGGGAGCAAGGCTTTTGCATCAGGCTTTGAAATAAACAGGACTGTGTGAGGGAAAGACTTGAGCCCATCATTAATGTCTGCTTGGAGGGGAAGCAAGGCACGAGCCCCCACCCCACCCCCAACATCCTGCCTAATCACTTGGGTCATTAGGGGTCAGAAAAAAGGAGCAGAAGGTGAATATCAGCTCTCCAGCTGGTTTTTGGAGGGCCAAATGATCCTAGGTGTTCACCTCATGCCTGCCTTGTGGGGCCCTGCTAATTGAGTCTGTGATGTTAATGATGAACTGGAGGAATCCAGCTCTCCAGCTCCTTACTTTTCCTTGCTTCCCCTGCCAATTTTTCCATCCCTGTAAGAATTGCCCTTCCTGTTTATTCAACCCCATTTGCACAGTGGCTACTCAAAATCAGCTGCCAGAACTGTTTACTGTAAATATTTACACTGTGGCCATTAGTGAAACCTCTATCTCTGACTGGGTGATGGATGGCAGAGGGTCTAATCCTAGAGAGCCCCTGGGATAAACAGGGGGAAAGCCACGTGTGGAGGCTGGGAATTCTGCTTCCCACTGCCCTAAGGCACCAGCAGAAGTCCCATCCTTGGGAGGTTTGCCCTGAAAGATGCTGAGGAGCAGAGGGTTATTTGCTGCTGTCTGTGGCACTGAGCTGTCACAGCAGCTGCCAGTCAGCACTGAAAGCATCAGCAACATGGACAGTGGCATTGAGGCACCCTCAGAGGGTTTGTTGATGACACCAAGCTGTGTGGTGAGCTGGACTCACTTGAGGGCAGGGATGGCATCCAGAAGGGTCTTGACAAGCTTGAGAAGAGGGCCACTGCCAACTGCAGGAGGTTCAACAAGGCAAAGGACAAGGTCCTGCAGCTGGCTTGGGCCAGTCCCAGGCACAAATCCAGGCTGGGTGCAGAGTGAGGGTTGAGAGTAGCTCTGAAGAAATAGACTTGGGGGTGTTGGTTGGTGAGAAGCTCTCCAGGAGCCAGCAGTGCCCTCATGCAGCCCAGAAGGCAGCTGTGTGCTGGGCTGCAGCAAGAAGAGTGTGGCCAGCAGGCCAGGAGAGGGGATTCTGCCCCTTGGCTCTGCTCTGCTGAGACCCCACCTCCAATCCTGCCTCCAGCTCTGGTGTCCCCAGCATAAGGAGGACACAGAGATGTTGGAGAGAGTCCAGAGGAGGCCACAAAGATGATCCAAGGGCTGGAACACCTCTGCTGTGAGGATAGGCTGAGGGAGCTGGGGGTGTTCAGCATGGAGAAGACTCCAGGGGGACCTTAGAGCTGCCTTCCAGTACCTGAAGGGATCCTACAGGAAGGCTGCAGAGGGACTTTTCATCAGGGTGTCTAGAGACAGGACAAGGGGGAATGGTTTGAAGCTGAGGGAGAGCAGGGTTAGACTGGAGCTTAGGAAGAAGTTCTTCAGTAGGAACATGGTGAGACTCTGGAATAGGCTGTCCAGGGAGGCTGTGGCTGCCTCCTTTGTGGGGGTGTTGAAGGCCAGGCTGGATGAGGCCTTGAGCAGCTGAGTCTAGCTGAGAGGTGTCCCTGGGCATGGTGGGGAGTTTGGAGTAGATGATCCCTGAGGTCCCTCCCTACCTGAGCCATTCTGGGATTCTATGATGGATTTATTTTCCTTGCTGCATCATCCAAGTTACAGTTTAAGGTATATGAACCTTCCCCAGGCTATACATTCTCTACTTTGCTCTCAGGTATCATTTCCAATTCTTCATCTTTGCTCTTTTCTGTGTGCCCTAGTTCTGGTTTTAGGGACATGACCCATTTTGGATGCTCTTTTCTCCATAACATCCTGTGGTCCGTGTTGCCAGTGAGCAGCCAGTGGCTTCTGGATGAATGATGGACAGTTGCAGCCTTCTGGAAAGACTGGAGCTCTGTCCTGCATGGCTTTTGACCTTGCTACTCTTTCAGAAGCAGCTGGTGTGTGCACATGCTCATGAAAAGGAGACAATAAAAAAAGTGAAAAAATGAAATCTGCCTCCAAGCAGTGAACTGTTTGGGAAGAGCAGAAATGAGCAGGAAGTTGATGGTAAGCAAATGTTTGCAGGAGTAACAGTTTGGGCTTTGCTCAGGGATTTTTCTACTCAGGTCTAGGGAAGTTGTTCTCCCCCTCTACTCTGCCCTGCTGAGACCACAGCTGCAATACTGTGTCCAGTTTTGGGCTCTCCAGTTCAAGAGAGACAGAGACCTGCTGGAGAGAATCCAAGGGAGAGCCACAAGGATGCTTAGGGGACTTGAGCATCTCCCCTGTGAAGAGAGTCTGAGAGCCCTGGGGGTGTTTAGTCTGGAGAAGAGAAGACTGAGAGGGATCTGATCAATGTCTATCAATAGCTGAGGGGTGGGTGTCAGGTGGAGGGGGCCAGGCTCTTTTGGGTGGTTCACAGTGATAGGACAAGGAACAATGGGTTCAGACTTGAACATAGAAGATTTCTTCTCAACATGAGGAGAAACTTCTTTACAGTGAGGGTGACAGAGCCCTGGAACAGGCTGCCCAGGGGGGTTGTGGAGTTTCCTTCTCTGGAGCCTTTCCAAACCCACCTGGATGCATTCCTGTGCTGACTACCCTAAGTGATCCTGCTCTGGCAGGGGGGTTGGACCTGATGATCTCTGGAGGTCCCTTCCAACCTCTGATGTACTGTGAGACTGTGTGATATTGTGATGTCCCTGACCACTTGGCCCTGAGGTTGAGTAAAAGCAGGCTGGAGAATAGAGACAGGAATGGGAGAGTTGAGAAGCAAAGGAGTCACAGAATGTGAGGGATTGGAAGGGACCTCCAGAGATCATTGAGTCCAACACCCCATGCCACAGCAGGATCACCTAGGGTTGGAGTAAAGGAAAGCACAAAGACCTTCTCTGAGCACTGCAGGAAGAGAGATGAAGAGAAACCTTGGGGTACACACAAAATGTCACTTGAGTACCAGAAGAAAATGTGATATCACAACACACTCCCAAAACCCACTGAGGAATTATGATTACGGAAGACTTTGAGGCAAGAAAGAGCCACCAGCTACTTTAGGCAGTCCTCTTGTGGCTGGAGGATGAGACAACCAACAGATTATCCCCAGAAGTGGCAGAAGGGTGACCCAGGTCCACTCAGAATCAGCCAGATTGGAAGAGACCTCCAAGATCACCAAGTCCAACCCATCACCCAACCCTAACTAATCAACCAGACCATGGCACTGAGTGCCTCATCCAGGCTTCTCTTAAACACTTCCAGTGACTGTGACTCCACCACCTCCCTGGGCAGCACATTCCAAGGGCCAATCTCTCTTCTGTGCAGAACTTCTAAGATCAAGTCTAAACTTCCCCCTGCACAACTTGAGACTGTGTCCTCTTGTTCTGGTGCTGGTTGCCTGGGAGAAGAGACCAACCCCCTCCTGGCTACAACCTCCCTTCAGGTAGTTGTAGACAGCAATGAGGTCTCCTCTGAGCCACCTCTCCTCCAGGCTAAACACCCCCAGCTCCCTCAGCCTCTCCTCACAGGGTTTGTGCTCCAGACCCCTCCCCAGCTTTGTTGCCCTTCTCTGGACAAGTTCAAGCATCTCAATGTCCTTCTTAAACTGAGGAGCCCAGAACTGGACACAGTACTCAAGGTGTGGTCTAACCAGTGCTGACCACAGGGCAGAATGACTTCCCTGCTCCTGCTGGCCACACTATTCCTGATGCAGGCCAGGATGCCATTGGCCTTCTTGGCCACCTGGGCACACTGCTGGCACCATGCTGCAATGCTAGGTATTAGCTCATCCAGCTCAACATCATCTTCTTGACAGTGAGGGTGACAGAGCACTGAAACAGAGAGGCTGTGGAGTCTTCTTCTCAGGACACTTCGAAAACCCACCTGAGTGCATTCCTGTGTGTCCTACCCTAAGGTGATCCTGCTTTTGGCAGAGGGGTTGGGCTGGATGATCTCTGGAGGTCCCTTCAAACCTCTACTAGTCTGTGATTCTGTGACCTCCTCAGTCAGAGGAGCCTCATTTTTCACATAGGTCAAACCGTGCTGCCCTCTACTAGCCATACACCAATGTTCATCTTCCCTGACACAGCTGCCAATGGAACCACGAAAAGCTCATTCTGGTGGAAGTGCTGCTCTCTGCCTGCTACAAACCCACAAACCTCCAGCCTGCTGCACAGGTGCCCCTCTGACCAAAAGAGGGAAACAAGTCCTTTCTTGAATGCAGCCTTTCCCTTTGCAGAACCTTCCCAAACCAACATGAAAGCCAACCCAGGTAGTTTTTTCCACTTGTAGCTCAACCTTCTTTGTGGGAAAGTTTATTCTGGAACAAAGGTATAGAAGCTCAGCCTAATTAGCTGCTGCCGCTGCAGTTTCTTAGGAGCAGCCAGGGTGGGATTAGTCATTCCCAGGTGGGAAAGTTTGCTCCACGTGGCACCTGCCAAGGTCCACACAGCCCTTTGCTGCATTTAGACAGGAGGTGGAGGGGATCTGAAGGTCTCATCTTTGATTTCTCTTTCTAAGGAATTTTATTTCTGCTGGCAGCCCCAGGGCTCAGGCTTGGGATGTGTTTGGGACAGGGCTTGATGTTAAAGGGAGTTCTCCCTGCCCCAACAGTCACATTCTTACTTCTCATTCCCCCCACCTCCATGTGCTACTCTGCTCTGATCTAGGACTTCATTTATCTTTTCCCCCACCTTTAGGGTTTATGGAGAAGCCATAGGATGTCAGGGAATGATAGGACTGGGGGGAAGGGAAAATAAAACTAGAAATGGGTAGATTCAGATGGGGTGTTAGGAAGAAATTCTTCCCCATGAGGGTGGTGAGCCTCATCCCTGGAGGTTTTTGCAGCCAGGCTGGATGTGGCTGTGAGCAACCTGATGTAATGTGAGGTGTTCCTGCCCATGGCAGGGGGGTTGGAACTGGATGATCCTTGGGGTCCCTTCCAACCCTGACAATTCTGTGATTTTAAGCCATCACATGGAGCAAGAGCAGGAAGGACTGGAGCAGAAAGCCACTTGGTATCTGTTTGGCAGGGAGCACAAAAATGGGCTCCAAACACAACAGGCACATGAAGCCAGGTCATCTACATCTTACTGGTGCTCCCCCAGATGCTGCTAGAGCATGGAGGCCATGGTGGGCACTGGGAAAGAGTGAGAGTCCTACCCTGGGACAGCCAATCAACCTGAAATGCATTACCTTCAACCCAAAGCTTGCCCTGAAAAGTGCCTTCAGGTTTGGGAGCCCAACTCAACATCCAGCATACACCTGATGCTCATACACAGGTTTGAAGGCAAGAGAGCTGCAGAAGCTCACCAGGTTTCCCTAAAGCCATCCTGCTCAGTCTGGTGAGGAAACCTAAGGCAGCTTTCCACACAACCTCAGCATACATCTGATGCTCAGACACAGGTTTGAAGGCAAAAGAGCTGCAGAACTTCATCAAGTTTCCTTAAAGTCACTCTGCTCAGAGTCTGGTGAGGAAACCTAGGGCAGCTTTCCACAACCTCAGCTACACCTGATGGCTTCAAACCTGCGTCTGAGCAAGAGAGCTGCAGAAGCTCACCACCAGGTTTCTCTAAAGCCACTCTGCTCAGCGTCTGAGGATGAACCCTCGGGCAGCTTTCCACACCTGCCACCTTCGGGCAGCTCTCTCGGTTTCCCCTTCCCTCAAACAAAGGCAGGCGCGGCTCACAATGAGGGCCATTGAGGAGATAAAGCCGGCTCCACTCCCGGGTATTGACTTTCGAGTGGCATTTCCTCTGCCAAGCAGCAACCTCACACCGAGGTCGTTCTCCCCTCCTGCAACACAAGCTTGCTGTTCAGCGTTGCCTGCCGCACACCCCGCCCAGAGGTGTCGGGAGGATTAATTACTTAGCATGTGCAGAGGACGTTGAAGAGAGAGTGTGCCAAGTAATTACCCATCTGGGCATGTCTGGGCAGTGGGGTTGATTTTATTTCATTTTATTTTTTTTTTTCCCTTAATGGTTTGTTGATGTTTTTGACTGGCAGCCCAGGACAAAGCTGTGTTTCTTGGGAGGCTTTCTTTTCTTTTTCTTCATATTCTTTTTAATAGGCTCTTTAATGGCAGTATTTACTTTAGTCACCTATTAAATAGCTCATTGCCTGTGATCCTGTTTAGGTTTGTGTTTAGCACAGACAACAATTCCATCTTTTCTCCCATAGTCCCCAGTTACTCTGTGGCATGCTGGGCTTCAGCTATTTATTTTTTTTTCCTCCTGTAAACAGGACTTTCTGACTGTAAAACTTAAAAAACTTATAACTTAAAAATAAAAACTTATTTTCCTGGTCGTGCTCCAGAATCACAGAATGGTAGGGGTTGGAAGGGACCTCAAAGGCTCATCCATCAACCCCCTCTGCCAGAGCAGGATCACACAGGAATGCATCCAGATAAGTCTAGAGTATCTTCAGAGGAGGACTGAATCTCAAGAAAGGCTTCCTGGCTGGCCCATGCCAACAAGAACCCGGCCAAACCTGTACCTGCTGTTGTATATCCATGTCAGAGCCATCCTCTAAGTCACTTAAAGTTGTAAATGGAACATCAATACAAATAGAGACTCCAAAAGAGCAGGTTAGGGAAAGAAAACCTTTGCAAAATGCAGTGTGCTGCTGCTGAAAAGCTGCCAGTCAGTAACACGAGCTTGGGAGGTCATCAGGCTTTAATTTGAGGAGAACCAGCAAGCAGCCTAGTGAAGTGACTGGTGGCACTGCCTCTCATCTGAGCCTTATGACCCATCAGACATCAGTAGTGAGGCACAGCAGAGGGTGTTCTGTAACCCAGCTGAATCACAGAATGTTAGGGGCTGGAAGGACCTCAAAAGCTCATCCAGTCCAACCCCCCTGCCAGAGCAGGAGCACCTAGAGCAGATCACACAGGAACACATCCAGGCAGGGCTTGAATATCTCCAGAGAGGGAGACTCCACAACCCCCCTGGGCAGACTGTTCCTGTGTTTTGTCACCCTCACAAGGAAAAGCTTTTTCCTCCTGTTTCCATGGAACTTCCTATGCCTCAACTTCCACCAGTGCCCCTTGTGCTGTCATTGGGCATCACCCAGCAGAGCCTGGCTCCAGCCTCTTGGCACTCCCCCTGCACATCTTTATCAACATGAATGAGGTCACCTCTCAGTCTCCTCCTCTCCAAGCTACAGAGCCCTTACAGCTCCCTCAGTTTCTCCTCATAAGGAAGATGTTCCACTCCCCTAACCATTTTTGTGGCTCTGTGCTGGACTCTTTCAAGCCATTCCCTGAGGTCCTTTCTGACCTGAGTGGCCCAGAACTGGACACAATATTCCAGATGTGGCCTCACCAGGACAGAGTAGACAGAGGAGAACCTCTCTCAACCTACTAACCACAGCCCTTCTAATCCACCATTGGCCGCCTTGGCCACAAGAGCACATTGCTGGCTCATGCTCAACCTTCTATCCACTGGGATCCCCAGGTACTTTTCCCCTTCACTGTTCTCCAATAGGTCAATCCCCAACCCATACTGACACATGGGGTTCTTTCATGAGAGCTTGCTTGGAAAAGAGGAGCCCAGCCAGCCCCCCATGCACCTTCATGCTGGTTTGATGCATTCTGTAGTATTTGAACTACCATTTCCACTTCCACCAACACCCAATTAAAGAGAGAGCTCTCATTAGACAGAATTGGGCAGATCATTTCTATTTTACTTCCTCACTGCTTAATACCAACATTGAGCTGCTTTGCAGAGTGCAGGTGTTTGGGGAAAGGTCCTACCTAGCTCAGGAATTCCACCAGAGAGGAAAGGTCTCCTTTCTTGTATGCCCTTAACCTCCTTTCATCACTGCTCAGTAACCTGCTGCATAAGGAGGTCTAAGCTCAGGTCACTTTTTTGATTGCCTGTCCTTATAGAATCACAGAATTGTCAGGGTTGGAAGGGACCTCAAGGATCATCCAGTTCCAAACCCCCTGCCATGGGCAGGGACACCTCACACTAGTGCAGGTTGCTCACAGCCACATCCAGCCTGGCCTTAAAAACCTCCAGGGATGAGGCTTCCACCACCTCCCTGGGAAACCTCTGCCAGTGTCCAACCACCCTCATGGGGAAGAATTTCTTCCTAACATCCAATCTGAATCTCCCCATTTCTAGTTTTGTTCCATTCCCCCCAGTCCTGTCACTCCCTGACATCCTAAAAAGTCCCTCCCCAGCTTTTTTGTAGCCTCCTTCAGATACTGGAAGGCCACAAGAAGGTCTCCTGGGAGCCTTCTCCTCTCCTGAGTGAACAACCCCAACTCTCTCAGTCTGTCTTCATAGCAAAGCAGCTCCAGACCTCTGCTGAATCCTCATGGCCCTTCTCTGGACACCTTCCAGCACCTCCAGATCCTTCCTGTAATAGGGGCTCCAGAACTGGGCACAGTACTCCAGGTGGGGTCTCACCAGAGTGGAGCAGAGGGGGAGAATCACCTCCCTCACCCTGCTGGCCACATTTCTCTTGCTGCAGCCCAGGCTCTGCTTGGCTTTCTGGGCTGAATTGAATGGCTATCTAGTCCTGCAGGCTGAACCAAAGACCTTCCCAAGTACAGAGAGTGAAAATTTGGTCTCTTCTTGCCAAGATGACCTTTGATTGGCACTTATCTCCTCATTTCTTCTCCTTATGTTGTTGTTTCCCCACAGGCAAGCTGCTGAGGAAGCAGTTTCACTGAGAGGTGACAAGGAAGAGGTCAAGGTGAAGAGGTGAAAAGGAACTGCTAAATCATCTCCAGTACTCTGCACTTGTGCACTCAGCTCAGCTCTCACTTTCTCTTGTAAAACTCAAAGACCTCACAACATCTTGCTCCAGGAGCTTCAAGACAGAAGAAACAAATACAATAAACTCTCTTTGCCAGCTCAGCTTAGGGAGGAAAAGAATAGTTTGAATTCCTTCCCCCATCTCCACAGGCCAGCGGGCTCAAGGTACAACTTTGCTCACCACATTTTCTGAACACAGAGGTTAGAGAGGTCCAAAGCTGCCATGGGGCTGGCCAGCTCCTGCCCTGTGTGCCTCTGCTCAGCTATTCTCCCCCAGCCTTGGCAGAATGAAGCTCTGTCTGCCCCAGAAGATGCTCTTCCCAGCACATCCCCTTCAAGTTAGAAGCCAAAAGAGAGTTAGCAGGTGGAGATGCTGGGTTTGCCTCATTGCAATGCTCCAAGGGGAGACTCTGTCATGGGCAGAAAGGGAGCTGATAGCTTAACAGCTACCCCATAGAGATCCCTAATGGCTCTCTGAGCCCAGCAGCTACTTTCCAGAGGGTTTATGGCAGCAGCTGTACACTTTAACAAGTCTGGTTTTGTTTGGTTTGTTTTCCTCCCTTAAGAATTCACAGCAAGTGTAGGACCATGGAAGATGCTCACAGGAAAAAAAAGCCAGGCTCAAGGTAAACCACCTCCCACCTCTGCCTGTCCTGCCAGCTCCAGCTGAGGTCAAGGCAATCCTGCTAATTCTTGCATGCATCAAATTCTTTCCAAGTTCAGAAGGCACTCCAGGATCCTCCTCACAGCCAGGTTTAGTGATGCCCTATGCCTCAAACCTTCCAAGGCAGGCCAGCTTCAGGGGGTATCATGTTTTTTTTCCAGGCACAACACTAAAAGTAACAGGAAAACAACACTCTTATTGTTTAGAGCATCCCTAAACTATTGCCAGTGAAGATCTGGTGGACTTTCCACAGTCTGCGGCTCCAGAGATTTTTTCCACCGGGGTGATTTATTTCATCAAAACAGCTCTGAGGCCACCAGCTGTTAAAGCACTTGTGGAAAGAGCCAGCTCAGTTCTCATTATTCCCTGCAGGTTTGCCTTAATAGAATCAAACTGGTTAATAAGTGCTAATACCAGTAAGGCAGCTCTCTGTACTCTGACCTAATTCTCCTCCAGCTCCCCAGGGGGTGGGCACTGGGGGAGCAGTGCAATATTTCCTCCAGTGCATGGACAGGCAGGATTAATCTACCCAGGCAAGCCTCAGCTGATGTGTTTAGGGGGCAATTTGGAGGTCCAGGCTCTGCTCTATTACACACTGAGCAAAATTCTATCCAGAGTTTCTGAACCCAAGCTGCCTGTGGTCTGACAGCATCCAAACAAAGCTCAGGCTCAGTCCCTGCTCACCAGGGCTGACACTTCCCTGCTGCATGCAGCCAGCTGAGGAAGACTTGGGGTTGTTCAGTCTGGAGAAGAGAAGACTGAGAGGGGATTTAATCAATGTTTGTAAATATCTGAGGGCTGGGGGTCAAGAGAAAGGGGACAAGCTCTTCTCTATTGCACCCTGTGATAGGACAAGGGGTAATGGATGTAAACTACAGCACCTCAACATGAGGAGGAACTTCATTGGGAGGGTCCCAGAGCACTGGAACAGGCTGCCCAGAGAGGTTGTGGAGTCTCCTTCTCTGGAGACCTTCCAGACCTATCTGGATGTGTTCCTGTGTGACCTGTGCTGGATTCTATGGTCCTGCTCTGGCAGAGGGGTTGGATTCAATGGTCTCCAGAGGTCACTTCCAACCCTGTGATGCTGTGAAGTCAAAGCTGGGTTTCTTGAACAACAAGGTAAGAGGTGGTGCCAACAGTATTCTAAGCCTGGTAACTGCACTGCCAGTTTGAGTGCACAAGAAGAAACTAAACCCTGCTGTGAAATTAAGGGCAAGGTGACTTTTTTTTTTTCTTCTTTAAACTATTATTATTTTCTTTTCTCCCCAGGAAAATATCCAGAAAAATCAGATTGGAGTAAACACTGCAAATGCCAGGGTGGTTTTGTCAGGTTGACTTGGCAAGGCAAGTTGAAATAAAATGATTCATTTAGTTTGTTTCATGACTACATCATCCAAGTTGCAATTTAAGGTACCATGAACCTTCTCCAGGATGTACAGAGAACTGAAATGAACACAGCTCAGACAAGCAGGTGCAGGGCAGAGGGGTTCTGGAAGGAGATGAGGGACAAAATACATAAGAAATAAACATGAAGGATAAAGGGAAATAAAAGGAAAGCAGGGAATAATTAAACATAAAAAGAAGAAAATGAAATTAAATATAAAGTGAAGCTGAAATTAAGATTAAATTTAAAAAAAAAAAAATTGAAAAAGGAACTGGTCCTGAACTACTTCTGCAGTAGAAATGGCTATCGTTAAGCTTCAGGGTTAATGCTGCAGGGTGCTGAGCAGGGGCAGAGCTCACATTGGTGAGCCGGTGCAGGGTGCTGAGCAGGGGCAGAGCTCACACGGGTGAGCTGGTGCAGGGGTGCTGAGCAGGGGCAGAGCTCACACGGGTGAGCTGGTGCAGGGGTGCTGAGCAGGGGCAGAGCTCACACGGGTGAGCTGGTGCAGGGGTGCTGAGCAGGGGCAGAGCTCACACGGGTGAGCTGGTGCAGGGGTGCTGAGCAGGGGCAGAGCTCACACGGGTGCCCAGGATACTTTCTCCTCGCAGCTCGGAGAGAGCAGCACAGCAGCAGCAGCAGCTCGCCCAGCGCTGACCTCCGGCACGGCTGAGCCTGCTCTCTGCAGAGGAGTTTTGGCAGGGAAGGGGAGGAAGGAAGGAATGCAGACTCCTCCAGTCACCAAGCTAATGGCTTTCAATGCCTAATTAGTGTCATTCTTGAACACCCCTGCCTTGTCACCACTCTAAATGTGTTCAGCTTCTGTTTCCTCATTATGTTGGGATCTTGTTTTTCCCTTAGATTAAGGAGATACTTCCTCCTCCCCCCCCCCCAAGTAAATCCATCCTCTCTCCCATGTGGGTGTGTTCACAGATGATTAAGAGATGATTGGAAACCCCTTGGCTTGCTCTTTGCATGTTAAACATTTGCCTGAGGAAGGACAAATATCCACTGGACAATTTGGAAGTCAGACAAAATCTGATGTGTTGAGCAGAGCCTAAGAAATCCCTGATTTATATCTGGTGCTAGGCAGCTCAGATCTTGAGGACTGCTCCTACAGAGTGACCACCACATGAATTAAAGGCTCATGTCATGCTAATGGGATGGGATTCCAGGCTGCCCTGAGGAGCCCAGAGGCACACACCCTGAGGGAGGCTCATTGAGGAGATCAGGCAGCACTCATCAGTGCTCTCCTTATCATTATGGGGGAAAAACAGCTGCCTTGAGAGCTGAAGTCACCTTGGTGTTAGCTGCTGTGGAGGAACTCTCCACTTCAACGGAATCACAGAAACATTCAGGCTGGAAAAGACCCTCAGGATCACCAAGTCCAACCCAGAACCCTACTCTACAAGGCTCACCCCTAAACCACATCCCTAAGCACCACATCCAAACCACTTTGAAACACATCCAGGCTTGGGGACAGCACCACCTCTCTGGGCAGCACATTCCAATCCCTGACCACTCTTGCTGGGAAATTTTCTTTTTTCCTAATGTCCAGATTAAACCTACCCAGTGGCAGCTTAGTGACTTAGGCCTCCTTGGGTGTTTAACCAAAAGCAGGTCAGAACTAGTGACTAGTGAGGAAGTCCTGTCCAGGAATAACTTGGCTCCACCAAGGCAGGAGAGTGATTTCCCCAATTTCCTCCCAGGAAGTCTCCATCCAGAGCCCAATTCCTGGCAGCTTCTCTATCACCACAAAGAGATCACTGCTGAGGTCAAGCCTCAGTCAGATCCTCAGTGTCACAGCATCACATCTCAACCTGATTCTGTCCTCAACAGAGCTTGGCTGCTGGCTGGCAGATCTCATTTCTGTGCATCAGCAGTGGTTTGTGATTTAGCAGAGACCACCCCACCATAGCTCTTGCTCTGCAGAAACCCTACTGCAGAGCCTGCACCAACTCAGCTGGTCATTTGAAGGACTTCTGTGGTCTTGGCTGGGGAATGTGTCTCTTCAAGTGTAAAATGCCTGCCATCCCTGAGGGAATTTCATGGACTTATCACAGCATCACAGAAACATTCAGGTTGGAAAAGTCCCTCAGGATCAACAAGTCCAACCCAGAACCCTACTCTACAAGGTTCACCCCTAAACCACATCCCCAAGCACCACATCCAAACCACCTTGAAACACATCCAGGCTTGGGGACTCCACCACCTCCCTGGGCAGCACATTCCAATCCCTGACCACTCTTGATGGAAATTTTTTTTTCATAATGTCCAGTCTAAACCTGTCCAGTGGCATCTTGAGGCTGTCCCCTCTTGTTCTATCACTAATTACCTGTGAGAAGAGACCAGCACCAGCCTCTCCACAATGTCCTTTCAGGTAGTTGGAGGGAGCCATGAGGTCTCCCCTCAGCCTCCTCTTTCCAAACTAACCATCCCCAGCTCCTTCAGTTGCTCTTCATCAGATTTCTTCTCCAGGCCCTTCCCCAGCTTCCTTGCCCTCCTCTGCACTTTCTCTCTCCCTAGCAGAACACTCAAGTGCTGCAATAGGAAAACATGACTTGTCTCCTCCACCATTAACTAAACCATCAAGGTTTGGTTTTTAACACCATTACACCTCCTGCAGCCAGGGTGGTTCCTGAGGTTCCCCATGCCTGTAATCCACCTCCATGCAGAACATGCAGCAGCAATGGGCTTCAGGCACACCACAGCTGCCCCAGGCTGGGTAAGCTCAAGAAATACATTTGGCTGTGCAACTGCAGAGATCTAGAGTTCCACATCACAGCTTTCTCTCCTCTTACCCCATTTTATTTTGACTCTCATTGTTTTATTTGCCAGCCAGCACAACTGCAGAGTTTCTACTTTCATTGTTTATTTGCAAACCAGCACAACTGCAGAGTTTCTGAGGAGGGCTGCACTTTCTTTCTCCTGCCTTGAGAGAGGCAGCAAGGCTTAGGAAATGCCACAGAAATCAACCCTGCTAGGGAAATGCAAGAATTGAACAGTTCAGCTTTCAGGAGGCAGATAATGGCAAACAGAAGGTTGAACTTTTCCCCTCATGAGCATATGCATCGTGATTCATTGCACACTCCTCTCATGCTATTCCTCAGCTATTGCAGCATGCCATAATTTGTCTCAAGAGGCAAACAGTAGTTTGCAGAGCTGCATACTTGCCTCTGAGCAGCAGGGCAAGGCTGAGTTCACAGCACAGCCCCTTCCCCGTGCCCGATACACCACGAGTAACGGCAAGCTTGCTAGTGTCAGTGAGAACCAGCAGTCAGTCAGCAGAGCAGGGCTGCTCCCTGAAGGAAAATCCA
This sequence comes from Indicator indicator, assembly GCF_027791375.1. Taxonomy (NCBI): domain Eukaryota; kingdom Metazoa; phylum Chordata; class Aves; order Piciformes; family Indicatoridae; genus Indicator; species Indicator indicator. The sequence continues at coordinate 30,817,900 of NC_072019.1, forward strand.
GGCAAGCCAAGCAACATCTCAGCAACAAGACAAGGGGCAGGATAGGCTGAGCTCATGGGGTCCCAGGTGAGGCTGGGCATGAACATCCTCAAGATGTGTGTTGCAAGCCCTGGAGGTAGTCCTCAGCATGCAGGCAAAGCTGCCTGAGCTACATCAGACCAAGAGGCCTGCCCCACAATGAAGCTGAAAGCTGCACCATGCACCAGAAAACTTGGAATAGACCCTCAAAGGTCATCTTGTCCAACCCCCCTGACCTCTTTAACTAGAGCAGGGCACCACTGAGTTTCACCTTGAATGTCTCCAGGGATGGGGCTCCCACTATATGATCAGGGGGTTGGAGCACCTCTGCAACAAGGACAGGCTGAGGGAGCTGGGGGTGTTCAGCCTGGAGAAGAGAAGGCTCCAGGTAGACCTAATAGCAGCCTAGCAGTTCCTGCAAGAAGGCTGGAGAGAGACTGTTTGCAAAGGCCTGCAGTGACAGGACAAAGAGCAATGGCTTCAAACTAGAGAAGAGCAGATTTAGATTGGGTGTCAGGAAGAAGTTCTTCACTATGAGGGTGGTGGAACATTGGAACAGGTTGCCCAGGGAGATGGTTGTGTTTCCTTCCCTGGAGATAATTAAAAGTGAGGCTTGATGAGGCCCTGGGCAGCCTGATCTAGTTGGGGACTGGCTGCAGGGAGGTCAGACTGGATGACCTTTGGAGGTCCCTTCCAGTCTGGACCATTCTATGATTCTATATCTTTGGGCAACCTGTTCCAGTATTTCACTCCCCTCACTTCCTCCTAATGTCCAACCTAAATCCACCCTACTCTAGTTTGCTGAGCAGGATTTGGCCTCATGAGAAGAGAAGTAGTGATTGGTTTGAGTCAACTCTGGCAGCAACCTGCGAAGAGCACAGCTCAAACTGCTCTGCTGGAAAGGAGAAGCCTGAAGCTGTGGCATTGTGTCCACATCTCCACACCACTGCTTCTTCCCAGCCAGGCTGGACCAGTGCTGCCTGGCAGAGTGGTATTGCCAACACCTCTGAGAAAGGTCCCTGAGCAGGCTGCTGAAAGACATCCAACAGTGATGTCGGTCCTGCTGAAGTCAGCACAACCCTGACCTCAGCCTTGGGGAGCCTGACACACACAATCCCCCTGACCCTGCACGTTGAGCAATCAGCTATTCCCATGCAGATGAGCCCCTGGAGAGAGGAGCAGGAACCAAACCCGGGGTGCAGGGTTCTGGGAAGCGCAGCAATCCCTCGTCGTGGGAAGTAACGCTGCTCAAACCTTGTGAGCAATAATAAATAACAAAACAACAAAAGTAATAGGAAACAGATGCTGCTCTACCTTAGATTAGAATCTCTGTTTAGATTTCCAAGATAATTTTTATCTCTGCTACTTTGGTTAATGGAAGGCTGAGAGGAGAAATGGATTTTCTAGAGCCTGAACCCCCCCCACCCCCCCGCACTCGTCTGCTTTCACAACGCAACTTGATACAGAGCTGTCTCCAGCAGGGAGATGGAGAAAAGAAACAGAGCTGGCCTGGACAAGGGTCAGAATGGAGGAGCTGTTACATGTGTGAGGTCAAATAGCCCCAGACTAGTGCTGGAGGAGGAGGAGGAGGAGTCCTATCTCTCACAAGCAGGGTTAAGGAATATCCTAGAGGGCTCCTCAGAGGGCAGGGGAGGCTCCTGTCAGTCCCTGCTGCAGTGTATCCTCCCCATCCTTTCCCTCTTGGAAAGACCCTAGGAGAGCTGTCACTTCTGCAGGAAAGGGAGACCAGTGACTTCAAATCCTGAGTGGGTTGGGCTCAGATCCCCAGCACACTGACTTAAAAGTCAGCTGCTAATGGAATGAACAAGGTACCACACGGCAGCAACCACATGGCCAACTGGCCCGCAGTGCTAGGATGGGATACAGACCTACCCTGCACGTCCACATCTGCCTCAGCTGACCTGACCCCAATCTTCTGAAACCTGCTTTTTGTCCCTAAGAGGTCTAACACCCTTCAATACCCTCCTTGCCCCCATTACTGTGCCTCTGATACAGCCACACAGTTTGCTGCCATGCTGGCCCTGCCTTTCCTCACCTCTTTTTCACTCTGCCATTGAGGCCAGGGACATGGATGAAGAAATTCCTCCTCCCCATGAGGGTGGTGAGACACTGGCACAGGTTGCCCATGGAGATTGAAGATGCCCCATCCCTGGAAGCATGGTTCAGGAGCAACCTGATCTGGCAGAAGGTGTCCCTGTTCATGGCAGGAGAAATGGAACTAGGTGACCTTTAAGGTCCCTTCCAACCCAAACCACTCAGTGATAGGATACAGCCTCTGCTTAGTCTGCAGCCAACAGGGCCAACAGCAAACACATGGCAAAAGAAAAAAAAAAAAAAAAAGAAAAACATAAAAATGGGAGAAAAAAAACCCTATTTGATTTCCCCCCCCCTCCTAAATTATTTTCATTATTATTATTTTCCAGCCTGAAAATTCTTGGCAAAGTAAAGCTCATCAGCTCCTTCTAGCATTGTAAGTGGGGGTTATGTAATATTTACAGTGATATTAATGCAATCAATCAGAGTCAGCGAGCAGAGATGTGGGAGCCAGCTACACACACCAGAGAAAAGTGGGGGGGAAACAAAAGCACAAAGGGGTCCCTGTGATGGCCAGGGAGGGATGCCAAATACTTTCCCTGCTTTCCAAACTCCTATGTTACAAAATAACACAATCAGCTTCGGCCCAGTTCATTAAAAATAATTAACTTGACTGCTCAGTGACTTCCCCACAGACCTGAGGTGCCCACCAGTAGCAGGCATTCACATAAACACCTTCCCTCTCCCCCTGTTCAAAGGGGAAGACTTTACCCAGCCCAGCTCCAGCTGAGTCCCCAAATGATGTCAAAGGAGCCCTTGTTGGATCTTGGGTTGCTGGGAGTGGTGCAAGCACCATGGATTGAGAGCCTGCACCAGGCAGGAGGGCTCTGCCACTGCCCCATCCCCTTTGCACCAGAACACCAGCAGCTGAGAATCTCAGAATCTTAGGGGTTGGAAGGGACCTGGAAAGCTCATCCAGTCCAGCCCCCCTGCCAGAGCAGGATCACCCAGGGCAGGTCACACAGGAACACATCCAGGTGGGTTTGGAAAGTCCCCAGAGAAGGAGACTCCACAACCTCTCTGGGCAGCCTGTTCCAGGGCTCTGTCACCCACCCCACAGAGAAGTGTGTCCTCATGCTGAGGTGGAAGCTCCAAGGTGTGCACTGTGCAGCTGTTGGGCAGGTGACTTCAGAACCCTGAGGGCCTCACAAACAACAGCTGCTGTTTTGTTTTCTTCTTCTTTTTGTAGGTGGAAACATTAAGGTGCAGAGGAGATTGTTGCCAGAGCTTGATTTCTGCATTGCCACTAGAGACATGTTCAGCAGCAGGGGAAAAGGGGCTGCTGCTTTGCTCTACAGGGGTGGGAAGTGGGATCTGTAGATGGTCTGAGAAGGGCTTCAAACCCAGCCCACAAAGCTGCCAACTGGTCAGACAGAGATCAGGGTCAGCAGTTGGCTTGCAAGCAGCTGGGACCATGCTGAAGAGCAACAGCTAGGAGTGTGCTCTGGTCCCTGCCTACCAGGGTGAGATACTTCAAGCATTGCTAAACCATATCTTGGAAACAGCCCTTCCTAAATAACTGCTATTGATGTTTGGACCCCAGCCCACAGTCAGTCTTGGGATTCAGTCCCTGGTGATCCCAGGACCAGGGATCATTGCTGCTCTGGCTGATGGCCACTCTCCCTAGGAGAAACAGGGAAAGCAGTTCAGCACCTGAAGGGGGCTACAAGAAAGCTGGGGAAGAACTTTTAGGGTGTCAGATAATGATAGGACTGGGGGGGATGGAACAAAACTAGAAACGGGTAGATTCAGATGGGATGTTAGGAAGAAATTCTTCCCTATGAGGGTGGTGAGACACTGGCACAGGTTGCCCAGGGAGGTGGTGGAAGCCTCATCCCTGGAGGTTTTTGCAGCCAGGTTGGATGTGGCTGTGAGCAACCTGCTCTAGTGTGAGGTGTCCCTGCCCATGGCAGAGGGGTTGGAACTGGGTGGTCTTTGAGGTCCCTTCCAACCCTGCAGCATGTGGGCAGCAGTGAATTTCCAAGAGCAGCCCTCCCCAAGCAGTTGGCTTGGCAGGCAGAGGCAGTTGCCTTCTAACAGGCACTCCACATGTGAGCACTTTGGGTTCCTTCCCGTTTAGGAGAGTGACTCCTGGGGAAAACTTGACATCAGATCTTGCCCTGGTCAGAGAATGAAACACTCTGTCCAAGGCCAAGTTTTGTGCGTTTCTGACTCCTGAGCCATGCTCTTTTTTCTTCTCTGACCCAGAGAGTCTATTCTGGGCTGAATTCCTGGTGACACAAGCAAGAATTCCTAGAATAAGACCCTTGTGCACAGATGGAAGGGAGAGAACTGTTTTGACCACTGAGCAACCACAACCACAAACCACTTCCATTAACTCCAACCTTTTGCTCCAGCTTTAGGTTTCCTTGTAGATAACTTGGAAGCTTTCTTCTGGGTGAAGTGCAGTGCCCTGGGTAAAAAATGGGTCCCTTTTTTATTGTTGCAGGGACCTGTCTCTTGCACCATGGAGGTACTCACTAGACACCCTAACAAACCTTGGTCACTGGGGGCAAAGGAGAAGAAACACTTGCCCCAGAGACCTTTAATTATGCTGTAAAGGCAGCTGAATTAGGTGAGTGACCTTCCTTCCACCTCTGTTTCATCTCTGTGAAGAGATCTTTCTTCCAGTTCAGAGCAGGAATTAACCTCATACACAGGGAAGAGCTTTATGGATTAACCTTTCTCTCCTGTATACAGAGGAGCTGTTGAATAGTCTAAGCCAGGTAGCTAAGATAGACACCTGAAGCAGACAACCTGGAGGTAGGTGAGATGAATACTCCTCTGATATTCCACCCTTTGTGTCTCCATCCTGGTGAGCAATGCCTCACCTGTGCTCTCCAATTCTGGACAACATCTTTCTCAAGCCCAAACTGCCCAAAAATTGACACTGACTAGAAAAGTGACCTGAGACCCTTGTTCCAGGGGATCAGAGAGGAGAGCAGCAGTGGCTTTCTTCTCCCTGGGGCAAAGTCCACAGCTTTCTCTGTATGTCACACAGAGACACAAACTTCACAATGCCCTGACCCTGTATTTGCCCACACTTTGGATGCTTTAGCAATCTGGTTCCTCAGCTAGAGGCTGGAGCCAAAGCGTATGAAGAAATGAGGCTATGAGTTGAACACATGCTAGCAGCAAAGTCTCATTGCACTGTTGCGACTCACTGTTTCCTAAGAGGAGCTGCATGCACACAGGGATGCCTTGAGGCAGGAATGGTGGAGGGTCAAGCCCTGAACTGCTTTACACCTTCAGGCCACTTGCTGCCACTAGTCTGCAGTGCAAAGGTGTCCAATTTTGACCTACCCAGTCAGGGGTACTGGAAGGAATCATTAACAGCAGCACAACACTACTATCTGAAGTGAGGACTTCAGATAATCACAGAACGTTAGGGGTCCATCGAGTCAAACCCCTGCCAGAGCAGGATCACCTAGAGCAGGTCACACAGGAACACATCCAGAAAGGTTTTCCATGCCTCCAGAGGAGACTCCACAACCTCTCTGGCCAGCTTCTTCCAGGGCTCTGGCACCCTCACAGGGAAAAAGATTCTCTTTCTGTTCTCTGGAACATCTCTACTCCAGCTTGCACCCACTGCCCCTTGTCCTGTCATTGGACATCCCTGAGCAGAGCCTGGCTCTGTCCTCCTGACACTGCTCTGCACATCTTTATCAACATGAATGAGGTCACCCATCAAGCTCCAAGCTAAAGATCCCCAGCTCCCTCAGCCTGTCCTCAGCTGGGAAATGTTCCACAGCCTTCAGCATCCTTTTTTTAATCCTTTTTTTTTTTTTTTGTGTGTGTGTGTGTGTGTGTGAGACCTATACCAGATCACACAGGAACACAACCAGGTGGGGTTTGAATATCTCCAGAGAGGGAGACTCCACCAGCCCCTGGACAGCCTGTTCCAGTGTTCTGTCATCCCGCACAGGGGAAAAAAAAAAAAATTCTTCTTCCTGTTTCCATGGAATTTCCTACGCCTCAACTTCCACCCATTGCCCCTTGTGCTGTCATTGGCCATCACTGACTCCTTCCTCTTGGCACTCCCCCTGCACATCTTTATCAACATGAATGAGGTCACCTCTCAGGCTCCTCCTCTCCAAGCTACAGAGCCCTCAGCTCCCTCAGGCTCTCCTCATAAGGCAGACGTTCCACTCCATCATCTTTGTGGCTCTGTGCTGGACTCTTTCAAGCAGTTCCCTGAGGTCCTTCTTGACCTGAGGGGCCACCACCCCTCCACCACCAGGCTGTAGGCAGATTAATATGGAATAAGAATGACTGATCTGCAGATGAGTTCATGATAAAAGCTGGCTTAGGGAGAGAGCTGTTCACCCCAGTCCAGGAGAGCCACAGGCTTGGCCAGCAGTCCTCAGCTAATGCTGAGTCCATCCTATTTGATTATAAACACAGAGCAGCACTTGGCTGCCGCTCTTGCCTGTGCTGCCATTTCAGCTGATAAAACACATTTTTTAAAGGCAATGTTAATTGCTGCACGGGATTTATCAGCAGGAATATCATCCATCCATCCATTCCTCTCAGCCCTGTCTCCCTTTGGCTCAGTTCTCAACTCAGAGGGTGAGTTGAGGTCCCCACCTTCCTGGGGTTGGCACTCACACAGAATCAGCCAGGTTGGAAAACACCTCAGAGATCATCAAGTCCAAACTATTACCTAATACCTAACACCTCCTGACAACTAAACCATGGCTCCAAGTACCACATCCAAGCTTTTCTTGAACACCTCTGGGGATGGTGACTCTACCACCTCCCTGGGCAGCACATTCCAATGGCCAATTACTCTTTCTGGGAAGAACTTTCTCCTCACCTCGAGCCTAAACGTCCCCTGGCACAGCTTGAGACTGTGTCCTCTTGTTCTGGTGCTGGTTGCCTGGGAGAAGAGACCAACCCTCACCTGGCTACAACCTCCCTTCAGGTAGTTGTAGACAGCAATGAGGTCTCCCCTGAGCCTCCAGGTTAAACACCCCCAGCTCCAAACATTAGCTTCATCATCACCCAGAGATTGAGGAGTTTATACAATCACAGAAACATTCAGGTTGGAAAAGACCCTTCAGGATCACCAAGTCCAACCCAGAACCCTACTCTACAAAGCTCACCCCTAAACCAGATCCCCAAGCACCACATCCAAATGACACCACATCCAGGCTTGGGGACTCCACCTCCCTGGGCAGCACATTCCAATCCCTGACCACTCTTGACATGAAAAAGGTTTCCTAATGTCCAGTCTAAACCTACCCAGTGGCAGCTTGAGGCCATTCCCTCTTGTTCTATCACTAATTACCTGGGAGAAGAGACCAGCACCAGCCTCTCCACAATGTCCTTTCAGGTAGTTGTAGACAGCCATGAGGTCTCCCCTCAGCCTCCTCTTTTCCAAACTAGGCAGCCTCAGCTCCTTCAGTCTCTCTTCATCAGATTTCTTCTCCAGCCCTTCCCCATCTTTGTTTCCCTCCTCTGCCCTGGCTCCAGCACCTCCACATCTCTCCTGTTTAGAGGTGCCCAAAACTGGACACAATACTCAAGGTGTGGCCTCACCAGAGCTGAGTCCCAGGGGACAATCCCCTCCCTGCTCCTGCTGGTCACAGCATTTCTGATCCCAGCCAGGATGCCATTGGCTTTCTTGGCCACCTGGGCACAATGCTGGCTCCTATTCAGCTGCTTGGCCATTAGAACCCCCAGGTCCCTTTCTGCCAGAAAGTTGTGGGGAAACAACAGCACTGAGCTCCAAGAGGCCAAATGAATTGCTCTCTCCTGATACACCCCAAGCAACTCAAGGTGCCAATAACACTGCATCTAGTTTGCAGCAGGGCAATGAGAACAAAGAGCTTTAGGGGTGGAACCCAAACCACATCCTCCTCTCAAACCCTACTGAGCAGGGACGCTCAAACGGCTGAGCGTGCAATGTGCAGCTAAACAAAGATGCAAGAACTGGTTGGTGCCAGGATTAAAGCTCAAGCTGAGTTTTACAAGAAGGAGGAAAGGTTACAGGCCTCTGAGGGGATGTCAGTTGTGGTTTTGGGCACAGCAGAAGGTGCAGGGCCTGGTGTCTGAGCAGGTCTTTGCAAACTGCATCTTTAGACATAAGCATCGGTGGTGCCAAACCATTACCCCAGTTTACAGAAAGGGATGGCCCACATCTGCTTGAAATACTTCTCAGTGTTTAGACTGGCAGAACAGAAAACATTCTGCAAAGAGTAAGTAGAAATTGGATGGTCTGATGTACATTTTTTTTTTTAAGTGAGAAAGAGGAGCACTAAATCTATTAACTACTCCAAGTCGTTAGTACTGTGAGCACCATGGAGTGAATGCAAGCCATAAACCTGCTTTCCCGTGTGACAGGGAAGTAACATACTGTAAGGGAAGCTTCCAGGGGGTAAAGACTGGGGCTAGAATGTGGTCTCATATCCCAGCACCATCAGAGCCTTCCATCGAGTTCAACCCCCCTGCCAGAGCAGCATCATCCAGGGCAGGTCACACAGGAGCACACCCAGGTGAGTTTGGAAAGTCTGCAGAGAAGGAGCCTCCACAACCTCTCTGGGCAGCCTGTCCCAGTGCTCTGACACCCTCACCATACAGAAGTGTCTCCTCATGTTGAAGTGGGGCCTCCTGTATCCTATCTTGTATCCATTATTCCTTGTTCTGTCACTGGGCACCACCAACAAGAGCCTGGCACCTTCATCTTGACACCCACCCCTCAGATCTTTGTTGACATCTTCACCTCAGTTCCCAGTCTCAGCAGTGGAGGGAATTCTTACACCAGTTTAGCCATTTACAGCCAGACAGAGCAGAAGAGCAAGCTGAAGTCTCATGTTGACCTGCTTGCAAAGGACAGCTGGATTGGTTGCACCACACAGAGAAACCTGATCAAAGTCCTTGTCCTTATCTCACCTGCCTGAGGTGGTTCTTTGTCTCTGCCCCCAAACACTTGACTCTTTCCAGGAGGCTCTGCAGAGTCAGTGGTCCCTCTTCATGCCAGCATCTCACTGGCACTATGGGATGCACCTTTGATCCAAGTAACTTTGTGCATGACCAAAATACCCAGTTGAATAGGCAAAGAAAGAAGCAGAGCCTGTGCTGATCGTGACCATGAGAGCAAAGAGAGCAGATCACAGGATCACAGAATTGTCAGGGTTGGAAGGGACCTCAAGGATCAGCCAGTTCCAACCCCCCTGCCGTGGTCAGGGACACCTCACACTAGAGCAGGTTGCTCACAGCCACATCCAGCCTGGCTGAAAAAACCTCCAGGGATGAGGCTTCCACCACCTCCCTGGGCAACCTGTGCCAGTGTCTCACCACCCTCATGGGGAAGAATTTCTTCCTAACATCCAATCTGAATCTCCCCATTTCTAGTTTTGTTCCATTCCCTGCCCAGCCCTATCACCAATAACACCCTAAAACTCCCTCCCCAGCTTTCTTGTAGCCCTCTTCAGATACTAGAAGGCCACAAGAAGGTCTCCCCAGAGCTTTCTTTTCTCCAGACTGAACAGCCCCAACTCTCTCAATCAATCTGCTGCATTCCAACAGCCCTCAGGTCCCTCCAGGACCTGAAGAAGCCAGCTCCAGAAAACCAGCAATGGCCAGATCCCAGGACATGCTGGAACTGATTCCATCACTCAGCAGCAATCTGAGCAGTGCATAAGCACAACAAAATCCAGATTCTCATGCACATCTTTTGAGCTTGTTCTTCCTTGACCTTCAGCTGCTGTGGGGCAGATCTTTGCCACTTGCCACCCCTCATTGGTAGCTCAGAAATCTTGCTGTAAATCTCCCCATAGAGCTCACTCTTGGGTGACAGTGTTTGAACACAAAGAACCTCATTCATCAGCCAAGTCTTTGGAGTTCATTTTCTGGCTTTTAATGGTAGTCTTAGAGTGGCATGAAGGTTTTATGGGCAAAGCACACAGATACCCCAACGTGGATACCCTGCTCTGGAACTAGATGTAGTCAGATCCCCTTGGGCAGAGCAAGGGGGAAAGGCTCTCCTCTCCCAGTTACACTGCAACAGTTCTATAGCAGGAAAAAAACCCCAGCTCTGGAACATTCCCATAGTTAAGTGGCAGGGTTATTATGATATCTATCTTAGCAAAAGACTTGCAGTTTCACAGGATGTTGGAAGGGACCTCTGGAGATCATCCAGTCCAACCCCCTCTGCCAGAGCAGGGCTATAGAATCTAGCACAGGAACACATCCAGATGGGGCTTGAAAGCCTCCAGAGAAGGACACTGCACAACCTCTCTGGGGAGCCTGTTCCAATGTTCTGTGACCCTCCCAGCGAAGAAGTTCCTCCTCTTTTCCTCCTGCTTCTGTCACACACACACGCAAAAGCTCCAGCACACAAAGGCAGCCACATCAAACACAACATCACAAACATGCAGCCACCATCCCTTCTCCTCATTCCTCCCCTCTGTGGATGTGCTGTAAATCAGTATGCAGATCACATAAATCAGAAGCAGGTGCAGAGGGGAAGTTGTTCTCCCTGGCACTGGCAGCAGGCCCTGTGCAAGCTCTGCAGGTTTCAGAGCACTGTTGTGAGCTCAGCTATCTCTGGGTGAAGCATTGTATAGAATCCTAGAATGGTTTGGGTTGGAAGGGACCTTAACGGTCATCTACTTCCAACCCCCGTGCCATGGGCAGGGACACCTTCCACTAGACCAGGTTGCTCCAAAGCCCCATCCAACCTGGCCTTGAACACCTTTTCCAGGGATGGAACATCCACAACCACCCTGGGCAACCTGTCCCAGTGTCTCACTACCCTCAGAATTAGGAATTTCTAACTAATATATAATCTAAACATACCCTCCCTACTTAAAATGGGTAGTCCTCATCCCAGCACTACATGCCCCGATACAGACTCCCTCCTCACCCTTCTTGTAAGCCTCCTTTAAGTACTGAAACATCACAATAAGGTCTCCTCAGAGCCTTCTCCAGGCTCACCAACTCCAGCTCTCTTAGCCTGTCCTGTAGGGGAGGTGCTACAGCTCCCTAACCTCATTTATGGTCCTCCTCTGGGACCTGCTTGAGCAGCTCTCTGCCTTTCTTACAATAGAATCCTCAGAAGTGAACACAACACTCAGCACCAGAATGGAGCAGAGGGAGGAGAATCAATTCTCTGGACCTGCATCTGTCAGAGCAGCTCTCCAAACTCATGAGAGCACAGGGAGGATCCCACACAGCAGCTCTCTCTGCAGAGCAAGAGGAGACACTGATTTTCCTGCTCAACCCTCCAGTATTAAGCAGATCTCTGCTCAGCACCATATTAACCCTGGCTTGGGGCAGCCAGAAGCAGGAAGCTGGAAAGAGACCACATCTCACAGAAACAAACAATCAGGTTGGAAAAGACCCTCAGGATCATCAAGTCCAACCCAGAACCCTACTCTACAAGGTTCACCCCTAAACCGTAGTCCCAAGCACCACCTCCAAACCTCTGTGAAACACATCCAGGCTTGGGGACTCCACCACCTCCCTGAGCAGCACATTCCAATCCCTGACCACTCTTGCTGGGGAAAAATGTTTCCTAATGTCCAGTCTAAACCTACCCAGTGGCATCTTGAGGCTCTTCCCTATTGTTCTATCACTAATTACCTGTGAGAAGAGACCAGCACCAGCCCCTCCACAATATCCTTTCCAGGTAGTTGAAGGCAGCAATGAGGTCTCCCCTCAGCCTCCTCTTTTCCAAACTAACCATCCCAGCTCCTTCAGTCTCTCTTCATCAGATTTCTTCTCCAGGCCTGTGATGGTTTGAAACTGTCTTTTTAATTTTTCCTTGCAAAGTTCAGAACAGAGAAAGTGAAAGAATGTAAATAAGTCACTATTGGGTGTAAGAAAGCAAAATAACGATTGTTCTAAACACTTCCATTGGATAGATAGAAATGTTTAAGAACTATTACCCAAAACAAAGTAGGCACTCTGCACATTCTGCGTTCGGCAGTGGGGGCAGTTGCTGGGCTGTCTGGCTGCTGTTTCTTCTTCTCTTCTGGCTGAAGATAACACACTGACCTTGGCAGCTAAGTTAACAACTTTCTGCTTAACTAACTCTGCTTCTCTGTCCAGGGGGGTCTGGGGGGGAAGCTCCTGGGAGAGAGAGAGGCCCCTTTGGGAGGGTCCCCTTGGGGGGAAGCAAAGGGAGATCGGTTGTGCTTTTTCTGTTGATTGTATATATTTGTGAATGTTGTGAATTTTGTATATTTGTATATATTCATTGCATTTCATTGTAGATTTTAGACTCTGCTTGTAAATACAGCTTTTCATTTGCTTCCAGACTGGGCTAGCCTGGTTATTGTCGGTAGGGGGGGGAAATTTCAGCTCACACCAACACACACTTTTTATTTTTGGCGCCCAACGTGGGGCTCGATTGCTTGTGATTTATTTCTGCTCAGATTAGGAAGCAAAATGAAGCTGTTTTGGATTTTGAGTAATTTTATTTCATCTATTATCGGTGCAATTGTCTACAGATGGGCTGTTTCCTGCATGATAGACAAGATGGTGAGATATGTGGCATATAAGTAGTTTCTTTGGGTTAAGAACAAGTTACTGAATGTTGGTGAATTCTGTTGTGGTCTTATTGGGCTAAGAAGCTATGGTAACTCAACTATGGATGTGCTAGCAGACACATATGAGTTTGTTACTCCTCTTACAACTACAGAGGGTCCTTGGAACCAGTGGTACCCTAGATATCTTGTGCTAGCCTTAATCTTAATTTTGTTGCTTCTTGGAATAATCATATGGCTACTGATAGCACTGTGTCAAGAAAGACATAAGGCTACTTGCTCTTCCAACTCTGCTGTGAATGTGAAAACCAAGCCAGTAAATTTGGTGGCCACTGTAACCAGAAAGCGTAAAGGAGATGCAGATGCTGCAGGAGATGGTGCAGATGGAGATGAGGGTCCTTCTACTCAGGGTCCCTCTGTTAAGAAAGATCCTTCTGATGAGGAAGAGAGGGTTAGCCTTAAAACTCTGGTAGACCTCTTGAGACCCCACATGGATGATGGAGATGTAGGTCAGGATGTAGACCCTGGTAGATTAGCAACTGCTGGCAGAGCCTCTGAACTCAAGGAAATTCAACGGAGGATTACAACAGGATTATGGGGACAGTGACCACAGGATGATGATGATGATGATGATGAGGATGACATACAGTCAGCTAATGCACCCAGACAGGAAATTAGACATGTGAGGAAGGATTACATCAGAGGAGATAATGAGCCAGTCCTGTCTTGGCTAGCCAGGTGTTTTGATATGGGAGCCCCAGCATTGGTGGTAGGTGACAAGTCGGCCTCTCAGTTGGGGATGCTCTCAAAGGATACAGGCATAGACAGGCACCTAGGCAAGTGCATTGGTAAAGTTTCTCTGTGGGCACGCCTCCTACTGGCAGCCTCGCTGAGGTACCCCAGCAGAGATGATTTACCATGGAACCCTAAGCCTTGGACCACAATAGCTGAGGGAATCAAGCGTCTGAGAGAGTTTGCTGTGAGAGAAGTAATGTATGGAGATCATAAGACTCTGAATCCTGATGAAATTCCTGTTGGAACAGGCCTTGCCAAAAAGCTCATTAAGCTTGCTCCTCCTAATTATGCTACTATTCTGGCAAGCAGGATTGTGGCAAGAAATTATGGTGGAGTACCTCCCACTGTTGGCCATTTCACTGACCAAATGAGGCAATTGGAGGATAGTCTTGCACGTACTTCTTTGGTTTCAGCCATTGAAACTCTGTCTGGAGAAATGAAGAATTGCATGAAAGAGCTGAAGGAGGAATTTAAAACCTCCATATCCAACTTGATGAAGGGGGATGATTCTAATTCCTCTTCCTCCAGATGGATACAAATTTCAGCTGTTAGGAACAGACGTGCTCCAAGAAGGCCATTCCAGAATAGGTCAAACCAAAACAGACAGCAGAGGCAATCACGTGGCAGTATCTGGATAACTCTGCGTGATCAGTTTGGTGAGAACATGAACAGATGGGATGGTCAACCAACTTCTGATCTTTTCAAGAGGTTACGGGAGCTGCAGAGGGGCAGATCCCGAAGTAGCAATACCAGGAGGGTAGCTGTCACTTCCTCAGTTTCCCAGAACAACTCTGATAGCTCCAACAGTGATCCTAATTCTGGTGCTGGACATTGTGCCAGCTGTACATGTGGAGGTAATCCCCACCATTAGGGGTGCCCTGCCTTCCGCCAGGGGGAGGTAAGGGATAATGGAGATAACAGAATCTATTGGGATGTGTACATCCAGTGGCCTGGCACTTCAAAATTTCAGAAGTACAGGGCCTTGGTTGACACAGGAGCTCAGTGCACCATCATACCATCAAATTATCAAGGGGGAGAATCTATAACTATTCAGGGAGTCACTGGTGGATCTCAAGAGTTGTTTAAGATAGAGGTTGACATAAGCTTAACTGGGAAGCAGTGGAAGAAACATACTATTGTAACAGGTCCTAATGCACCTTGTATTTTGGGAATTGACTTTCTGAGAGAAGGGCATTTTAAAGACCCTAAGGGTTACAAATGGGCTTTTGGAATAGCAACTGTAGAAATTGATGGAGGAAAATTGAAGTTGTCTATCAGACCTGAGCTTTCAGATGAATCTGCAGTTGTTGGACAACATGAGATAGAGGATGTAAAGCTGCCGGTTGCTTCTCAAACTGTGCATCACAGACAATACAGAACCAACCGTGACTCTTTGGTGCCCATTCAAAACTTGATTCGTCAGTTGGAGAGTCAGAAGGTCATCAGCAAAACTCATTCACCTTTCAACAGTCCAATCTGGCCTGTGCGAAAGCAGAATGGAGAGTGGCGTCTGACAGTTGATTTCCGTGCCTTGAATGAAGTAACTCCACCCATGAGTGCAGCTGTACCAGACATGATGGAACTCCAATATGAGCTGGAATCCAAGCAGGCCGAATGGTATGCTACCATAGACATTGCTAATGCTTTCTTCTCTATTCCCATAGCAGAGGAATGCAGGCCTCAGTTTGCTTTCACCTGGAGAGGCATTCAGTACACATTCAATCGTTTGCCCCAGGGGTGGATTCACAGTTCAACCATCTGCCATGCAGTGATCCATGATGCTTTGGAGAAAGGTGGAGCTCCAGAACACATTCAGTTCATCGATGACATCATCGTCTGGGGTGAGACTGCTGAAGAAGTCTTCGAGAAAGGTAACAAAATCATTGACATTCTCTTGCAAGCTGGTTTCGCTATCAAGCGAGACAAGGTGAAAGGACCTGCCAGAGAAATCCAGTTTCTGGGAGTGCGGTGGCAAGATGGTCGCCGTCACATCCCAATGGATGTGATAAACAGAGTCTCCACCATGGCAAATCCCACCAACAAGAAAGAAACTCTGCGTTTCTTAGGCATAGTGGGATTTTGGAGACTGCACATTCCTGGATACAGTCAGATTGTGAAACCTCTCTATGATGTGACTCGAAAGAGAAACAGTTTCCAATGGGGTCCTGAGCAACAAGCAGCCTTTGACCAGATCAAGCGAGAGGTAGTCCAAGCGATGGGTCTGGGACCTGTCCGAACTGGTCCAGACATTAAGAACACTCCGTACACGGCCACGAGTGACAATGGTCCAACCTGGTGCTTATGGCAAAGAGCTCCAGGGGAGACACGAGGACGTCCTCTTGGTTTCTGGGGTCATGGCTACAGAGGCTCAGAGGCAAACTACACTCCAACAGAGAAAGAGATTTTAGCTGCTTATGAAGGAGTGAAAGCTGCTTCTGAAGTGATTGGAACTGAGTCACAACTTCTTCTAGCTCCTAGATTGCCAGTTCTGAATTGGATGTTCAAAGGCAAAGGTTCTTCACCACATCATGCAACAGATGCTACCTGGTCTAAGTGGATGGCTCTGATAACACAGAGAGCTCGAATGGGAAATCTCGAAAGGCCTGGTTTGGTGGAGGTGATCACAAACTGGCCAGAAGGCACAAGCTGTGCTAAACCTCCAGAGGAGAGAGTAACTCGTGCTGAGGAAGCTCCTCCTTACAGTGATCTGTCTGATGATGAAAAGAGATATGCTTTGTTCACAGACGGTTCCTGTCGTCTTGTTGGGAACAAGCGGAGATGGAAATCTGCAGTGTGGAGCCCAACGCGCAGAGTTGCAGAAGCGAGAGATGGAGAAGGAGAATCCAGTCAATTCGCAGAGGTAAAAGCTGTCCAGCTAGCTCTTAACATAGCTGAACGTGAGAGATGGCCAAAGCTTTATCTCTACACCGACTCGTGGATGGTAGCCAATGCCTTGTGGGGTTGGCTGAAAGACTGGAAGAAGAATGGCTGGCAGAGGAAAGGAAAGCCAATCTGGGCTGCAGATCTGTGGCAAGACATTGCTGCTCGCATTGAGAGAATCCCAGTGAAAGTGAGACACATCGATGCTCACGTTCCTAAGAGCAAAGCTACTGAGGAACAACAACACAACCATCAGGCAGATCTAGCTGCAAGAGTTTCCCAGGTGGACACAAACTCTGATCCTGATCCTGATCTTGACTGGAAACACCGAGGTGAGCTGTTCTTAGCTCGGTGGGCCCATGACTCGTCAGGACATCAAGGCAGAGATGCAACCTACCGATGGGCTCGTGACAGATCCATTGACATTTCCATGGATGCTATCACACAAGTCATCCATGACTGTGACATTTGTGCTGCTATTAAGCAGGCAAAGCGGATCAAGCCCTTGTGGTACGGTGACCGATGGTCCAAGTACAAGTATGGTGAAGCCTGGCAGATTGACTACATCACTCTACCTCGTTCTCCATCTGGTAAGCAGTATGTGCTGACTATGGTAGAGGCAAGCACTGGATGGCTGGAAACTTATCCAGTTCCTCATGCAACTGCACGTAACACCATTCTTGGTCTGGAAAGACAAATCCTGTGGAGACACGGAACTCCAGAGAGGATTGAGTCAGACAACAGAACTCATTTCAAGAACAATCTTGTAAAAAACTGGGCCAAAGAGCACGGCATCGAGTGGATATTCCACATTCCCTACTATGCACCAGCTGCAGGGAAGATCGAACGCTACAACGGTTTGCTGAAAACCACTCTCAAAGCCATGGGGGGTGGATCTTTGAAAAACTGGGAGAAACATTTAGCACAAGCAACCTGGTTGGTGAATAGTAGAGGTTCAGTGAATCCAGCTGGACCTGCCCAATCAGATTTGTTGCGAAAGGAAGAAGGTGATAGAGTTCCTGTTATCAGAGAAAAGAATCTGTTAGGCAAAACTGTTTGGGTATTTTCTCCTTCAGGAGAGGCCAAACCTGTCCAAGGGGTGGTTTCTGCTGAAGGTCCTGGTCACACCTATTGGGTGATGCAAGAAAATGGTGAAATTCAGTGTATTCCACAAAGAAATCTAACTTTGGCTGAGAGAGGTTAAATTCAGAGTGTTGCGCAGATACAGCATCGCGCCCAAGAGGAGAGTTCATGAGATCTACGGTGCACGAACCCTGAGAGCCCTGAGTCACCTGAGAGTCCCTGTTCCTTTCTTCGCTCCATCTGCGAGGAAACAAGCTGTTTGCTGTTTTTCCTGTGATTTGACTCTTTTGAATCATCTACATCTGAGATAGCCGGAATGGACTATGGTCTTTATTCACCTATTGTTGTAGATATTATTTTAGGTTAGATAAATGATAGTAGCAGCCAATGGAATTGTTTAGAAGGGGTGGACTGTGATGGTTTGAAACTGTCTTTTTAATTTTTCCTTGCAAAGTTCAGAACAGAGAAAGTGAAAGAATGTAAATAAGTCACTATTGGGTGTAAGAAAGCAAAATAACGATTGTTCTAAACACTTCCATTGGATAGATAGAAATGTTTAAGAACTATTACCCAAAACAAAGTAGGCACTCTGCACATTCTGCGTTCGGCAGTGGGGGCAGTTGCTGGGCTGTCTGGCTGCTGTTTCTTCTTCTCTTCTGGCTGAAGATAACACACTGACCTTGGCAGCTAAGTTAACAACTTTCTGCTTAACTAACTCTGCTTCTCTCTCCAGGGGGGTCTGGGGGGGAAGCTCCTGGGAGAGAGAGGCCCCTTTGGGAGGGTCCCCTTGGGGGGAAGCAAAGGGAGATCGGTTGTGCTTTTTCTGTTGATTGTATATATTTGTAAGTATATTTGTGAATTTTGTATATTTGTACATATTCGTTGCATTTCATCTGCTTGTAAATACAGCTTCTCATTTGCTTCCAGACTGGGCTAGCCTGGTTATTGTCGGTGGGGGGGGGGAATTTCAGTTTTGTTGGGGGGGGAATTTCCCCAGTTTTGTTTCCCTCTCCTGCACTGGCTCCAGCACCTCCACATCTTCCTTGTACTAAGGTGCCCCAAACTGGACAGAATACTCAAGGTGTTGCCTCCCCAGAGCTGAGTACCACAAGTAACAGTGGGTTCAAACTTGAACATAGAAGATTCCACCTCAGCATGAGGAGAAACTTCTTTCCAGTGAGGGTGACAGAGCCCTGGAACAGGCTGCCCAGGGAGGTTGTGGAGTCTCCTTCTCTGGAGCCTTTCCAAACCCACCTGGATGCATTCCTGTGCAGACTACCCTAAGTGATCCTGCTCTGGCAGGGGGGTTGGACCTGATGATCTCTTGAGGTCCCTTCCAACCTCTGATACACTGTGAGACTGTGATACCAGGGGACAATCACCTCCCTGCTCCTGCTGAACACAGGAAGCTCCATGGGCCATTAGTGCTGCACTTTGCAGCACAGCTCCTGCAAAAGCCCTGCACATTCCCAGCTCCATGGCACTAATGTTTCATTATGCCAGCTTCAGGGGCCCAGCTCCCATGGGACAGCATCCTGTTCCCTTAGCCCTGCCACCATCTCCACGGGGCTCTCTGCTGTTCCAGCACTGCTGCCTCTCCCCCAGTTCCAGAGCAGAGCTATGTGAAGCCTGCAGACAGTTTCATCCCTGGGCTTATGGCTGCCCTGAGGGAATCTGTGCAAGATTACCCAGTGCCCCTTAAATCAGTCCCAGAAGAGCCTTTTTCCAGCCACTGCCAAACAAAAGCTGTGCCAGCAGAGCTGGATCCTTCCCTTCTCTCTAAGAAACCTCCCTTTTTTCAGACCAGCTCAGCTGTTACATTTGGGTATTAGCTGGTGGAAATCACACAAACACCTAAGGTCCCACTGGAAATTAATGCAAAAAAACCAACCCTGCAATATCCAAGAAGAATGGAAGAGAATTTTATACCCATTTATCACACTAAGGGAAAAAAAAAAAAACAACAAACAAAAGAAGAAGTTCTGTTGAGGACCAACTTCAGTCCACAGACAAAGTTTGGTTTGTATGGCACCTATAACGCTAAAGAAAACACCAGAGAGGTAGGCACAGCATCTACCAAGCACATTCTCATGGGGTGAGGTATTTTTAGACTTTCATTCTCCTACCCAATCCATGCAACCACTCAGAGTAGGCTTTTGAGGGTGAGGCTACACTACATTTCCATTTAGTTTGATGAGAAGCAGGGGATGCACCAGTCTGACCCAGACTCCACCCATTATTGCCCATGGTCTCAGGAAATGAAGAATTCTGTGTTCCCCAGAAAGGTGCCCTCCTGTTAGAGACCTGTTTGCTTTGTCATCCCTCTCTCCAAACCTTTCACCCGTAACTACAGCTTGGATCCTGGGTTGCAGCAAGAGAAGTGTGGGCAAGGGAGGTGATTCTCCCCTCTGCTCCACTCTGGGGAGGGCCCACCTGGAGTACTGTGTCCAGTTCTGGAGCCTCTGTTACAAGAAGGATGTGGAGGTGCTGGAACATGTCCAGAGAAGGGCCACAAGGATGATCAGAGGGCTGGAGCACCTCTGCTATGGAGACAGATTGAGAGAGTTGGGGTTGTTCAGTCTGGAGAGGAGAAGGCTCCCAGGAGACCTTCTTGTGGCCTTCCAGTATCTGAAGGGGGTTACAAGAAAGCTGGGGAGGGACTTTTTAGTGAAAGGATTGGGGGGAATAGAGCAAAACTAGAAATGGGGAGATTCAGATTAGATGTTAGGAAGAAATTCTTCCCCATGAGGGTGGTGAGACACTGGCACAGGTTGCCCAGGGAGGTGGTGGAAGCCTCATCCCTGGAGGTTTTTGCAGCCAGGCTGGATGTGGCTGTGAGCAACCTGCTGTAGTGTGAGGTGTCCCTGCCCATGGCAGGGGGTTGGAACTGGATGATCCTTGAGGTCCCTTCCAACCCTGACAATTCTATGATGCCAGGCAAGTGAATGAGAAATGCCAACACCACTTGAGAAGGGGTGACTCTGCCAGGCAAATGAGTGCTGTGGATGCCCTTGAAGTGCTGTTTGTTCATGCCAAAGAGGCTGTTCTTTCCACCAGGATGGATAGGTGTCTTTTAGGAAAAGCCAACCTAACACTTTTGCTGGCAGCTTTCAGCCCAGCTTGCAGCCACATTCAGATTGGGTGCACTGAGAGGAGTGTGCCCAGCATACTGAGGGAGGTTCTCCTCCCCCCCCCCCCCCTTTACTCTGCCCTGGTGAGACCTCATCTGGAATACTGCATCCAGTTTTGGGCTCCCCAGTTCAGGAGGAACAGATATCTGCTGGAGGGAGTCCACTGAAGGGCTACCAGGATGATTCAGGGACTGGAGCACTGGCTGGTGAGGAAAGGCTGAGAGCCCTGGGGCTGATTAGTCTGAAGAGAAGACTGAGAGGGAATTCAATAAATGTCTATATACAGCAGAAGGAGGGGGAACAGTCTCAAGCTGTGCCAGGGGAGGTATAGGCTGGACATTAGAAGGAATTTCTTCACAGAGAGAGAGATTGCCCATTGGAATGTGCTGCCCAGGGAGGTGGTGGAGTCACCATCCCTGGAGATGTTCAAGAGAAGCCTGGATGAGGCATTTAGTGCCATGGTCTAGTTGATTGGATAGGGCTGGGTGATAGGTTGGACTGGATGATCTTGGAGGTCTCTTCCAACCTGGTTGATGGTTCTATGATTCTATCTGAGGGCTGGGTGTCAAGAGGGAGGGGGCAGGCTCTGCTCACTTGCACCCTGTGATAGGACAAGGGGCAATGAATATCAACTACAGCACAGGAGGTTCCACCTCAACATGGGGAGGAACTTCTTTACAGTGAGGGTGACATAGCACTGGAACAGGCACCCCAGAGAGGTTGTGAAGACTTTCAAACCCTGTCTGGTTGTATTCCTGTATGACCTGTGCTGGATTCTATGGTCCTGCTCTGGCAGGAGGGTTGGACTCAATGATCTTCAAAGGTCACTTCCACTCCCTAACATCCTGTGAGCCTGTGTCTGACACAATCCCACAGAGTGGAGCTTTTAAAGTTCCCTTTGGTGCAGGCTGGGACTGATGAACCTCTGAGGTGCTCAGCATTGCTATGCACCAGAGCAAGGCCAAGCCACCTCCAGGGCTTGAGCTCACATGGAGACAATCCTAGGGACATCTGTAGCCCATGGTGAAGCATTTCAAAGCCATTTAGGAAGCTGGTTCCACCTGAAGGGATAGGGCAGTGGCATCTGTGCCAGGAGACACAGCGGGCCCAGGGCTTGGAGCTAACAAGTCATCCCTACACAGCCAGCTGTTGGATGTGCTGCACATTGTTATTTCTACACAAACAGACTTGGAAGCTGCTCACAGCAGCATTTAGCTGGAGGAGTTCCCAGCCACCAACCCACCAGGAGCAAGGGAATTGAAGCATGACTAATAAGGAGACATTTCTCCCCCTTCCAAACCCACACTCCAAACAGTGGATGCAAGAGGGAAGGATTCCCTGGTAGGAAATGGCACAGTCAGCTCTTGTTACATGACTTTCTCCTCACTACATCTCCTTCATGCCCTCTCCTTCACTCTGCTGTTGGCCACTGCAGCACAATGCCCCTTGACCTGCAAGAGCAGCCCTGCAGAAAAGGACTTGGGGGTGCTGATGGATGAGAAGCTGGACATGAGCAGGCAGTGTGAGCTTGCAGCACAGAAGGCAAATCACAGCCTGGGCTGCATCCAAAGATGAGTTGCCAGCAGATCCAGAGAGGGGATTCTGACACTTTGCTCTGCTCTGCTAAGACCTCACCTGGACTACTGTTTGCAGGTCTGGAGCCCTCAATATAGGAAGGACATGGACCTGATGGAGAGGGTCCAGAGGAGGGCCATGGAAATGATCAGGGGATTGGAGCAGCTCTGTTACAAGGACAGGCTGAGGGAGCTGGGGGTGTTCAGCCTGGAGAAGAGGAGGCTCCAGGAGACCTAAAAGCAGCCTGGCAGTACCTGAAGGGGGCTGGAGAGAGACTGTTTGCAAAGGCCTGCAGTGACAGGACAAGAAGCAATGGCTTCAAACTAGAGAAAAGCAGATTTAGATTGGATGTTAGGAAGAAGTTCTGTACCATGAGGGTGGTGGAATAGTTTGCCCAGGGAGGTGGTTGGGGCCCCACCCCTGGAGATGTTCAAGGTGAGGCTCAACAGGGCTCTGGGCAACCTGATCCAGTTGAGGATGTCCTTGCTGACTGCAGAGGGCTTGGACTGGATGACTTTTGGAGGTCCCTTTCAACCCAGCCCATTATTCTATGATTCTGTCCCATACAAAAGGGCTGAGATCTGCAGTGTCTACTGTCAAGAATTACCCACTGAAAACAAATCTGTGATTATAAGGTGGACTTGAATGACTCTTCTGTCATCTCCAGCCTAACCCAAGCATGAACCTTATCCTGTTGTCATTCCATGCACTTCTGCCAAAGCAACCTGGACCCACACCTTCTGCTTGGCTGGTCCTCAGAAGCATGGTCACAGCCACACCTCTCCAACTTAGCCCCACAAATCACAGAGGCACCAGAATAAGCCTCCAGCTTTGCAGTTTCTCAAGGTTTACTCAACAGACAGCAAAGCTCAGCTTTAAGTAACAATCCAGCAAACAAATTCCCTTCCATCTAGCCAATAAAATCCTGTTGCTTCCTTCAGAAGCAAGCTTGCTGCACCATATTATTATACAGGCATGAGAGGAAATCACTCTTGGGCTGTGGAAAGTGGATATTAATGGGCTCAGACCACTGGAGTTCCTTTCTTTGAAACCCTTCCTTTTGATTCTATTCTCCTGGCAAATTCTGATTGCTAATACATGGCAATAACTTCGGAGTTTACTTTGGGACTCCCAGAAGATTATTCTGGGCAGTAATGGCATTCCCAAAGTGGAGGGTCTCCCCCTGGCATGTGGAAGCAAGTCAGGATTTAAAGAGCCAGGTGAAACCCCTATATTACTGATGAAGAAATCCTGTTTTGATAAGATCATAGGCAGCAGTGCAAGCTGACAGATAGATTTCTTGGAGGGAAGAAAATACCAAGCTCCTGATGTCTGCTAGGAAGTCAGGTTTCACCCAGAGCTTACTAAAGCCAAGAGACTCCAGGTGGTCTCTCTCTTCAGCTTCCTGCATGCTTCTGGCTGCCCCAAGCCAGGGTTAATATGGTGCTGAGCAGAGATCTGCTTGATACTGGGGGGTTGAGCAGGAAAATCAGTGTCTCCTCTTGCTCTGCAGAGAGAGCTGCTGTGTGGGATCCTCCCTGTGCTCTCATGAGTTTGGAGAGCTGCTCTGACAGATGCAGGTCCAGAGAATTGATTCTCCTCCCTCTGCTCCATTCTGGTGCTGAGTGTTGTGTTCACTTCTGAGGATTCTATTGTAAGAAAGGCAGAGAGCTGCTCAAGCAGGTCCCAGAGGAGGACCATAAATGAGGTCAGGGAGCTGGAGCACCTCCCCTACAGGACAGGCTAAGAGAGCTGGAGTTGGTGAGCCTGGAGAAGGCTCTGAGGAGACCTTCAGGCTTCACCAGGCTTGAAGATCAAGTCTTCAGCCTCCCTCACAACAGGAACATGTTCTGGGGCAGCTTGCTCCACCCCAGAACACTTTATCCTACAATAATATTCCAGCCTCTTTCTTATTGCATGCTGAAATCTCTTTATTTCCTCTCATCTCTACCTCTCCCTCAGTGTCTCATTTTGAACCCCCCAGGGCAGCTGAAGTGGGAATTTTGATTTTATTGCTCTATTAGCCAAGGAGTTTTTTTCCTTTCCTTTAGATCACTGTTTACACAGAGCAGCCTTCCTCCCTGATCCCCTCTGCTTTGTCTTTTGCTTCTCAGGCATTTCCTAGCTGCTGTGCTCGGGCTCCACCTTATCATGTCAATCCAATTTAATTTGCACAGTTCTGCTTGACTGGGGTTGTTTGTCTAATACATTCAAGCTCCATGAAGAATTCCAACCAGGTGACATACTCAGAGGCAGGAGCTCCCAGTGCAGTATGTGGTAAGGATCTTCTAAACACACTCCAAGAGGAGGCAGGTGGCTGTCAGGGCCAATTGGCCTTTTTACTTCTGAGATTGACTTTTGATTGCCAACAGCCCAGCCTTGTTTTCATGTATAATCTACTGCTGCCTTAAAAATCCATTTTGTCCTGGGGTTATTGACACAGTTGGAAGCCTTACTCTGTTTACTCCTTTTAAGAAAACAGTTTGTTTCTCGGGCTTTCATTTCAAACCAAGGCTGGGGCCATGCTCATACCGCAAACTTTACTCTTGCTCTTCAACAGCTTTTGGACTTCTTCATCTCTACCTTTAGTAGTCTTCAGAAACCCCTAGTGCAGAGATGGCACTGCACAGGGAACAAGGATGAAGGAGAAGCTGTATTATGGTTTTCCTACCTGTATTTCTCAGCAGGTGACATTTTGTGAATATTCAATAGAATAAAAGAGGACAAAAAGAAAAAAAGCTTTGCAGAAAGGGGGATTGTTGAGTGCCCAGAGCAGAACACCTCCAAACAGCACCAAGCAGAACTGGGTGGTAATAGAAATGAGTGAGCACTGTGCACTGTCCTCTATCACACAGGCCAAGAAATCAGAGCTCAGAAACTCTAAAAAGCCCTCCTTGCAGAAGTGGGATGGTTGAGTCTACAAGCCCCAGCCCAACACCTCCAATTAGCACCAAGAGAAATGACTGAGCACTGTGCACTGCCCTCCATCACACAGGCCAAGAAATCAGAGCCCAGAAACTACTCTTCTGCTACAAAGCCAAGTGTGGAAGGCTTCAGAGCAGAGCCTATGAAGAGAAAGAAGCCCTTTGCTTCCTGCCTCTCATTGCAGGCTGCTGCCTCACCACAAAACCCCTTTTGAACTGTGGGCTCAGCCCAGGACACTGCTAAAGTGATGCATTGTGGCTTGTGACCACTGGGCAACCACTGCTCTCTGCCTCACCTCTGAACTGGGTTTGATGTCCTGTGAAATACCTCCAAAGCCAGCAGCTTTCTGTGCCTTGGGTACAAGAGGTCAGCTTGAGGTTTAGGAGGCATTTAATCTCCTAAACAACCAACCAAAAAATTTCCACCCCAAAAAAACTCTACAAACAGAAGGGCTCCAGCTTGGATGTTAGGAACAAGTTCTGCACCATGAGGGGAGTGGAACACTGGACCAGGTTGCCCAGGGGGGGTGGTTGAGGCCCCATCCCTGGAGATATTCAAGCTGAGGCTTGACAGGGCTCTGCACAACTTGAGGATGTCCTTGCTGACTGCAGAGGGGGTTGGACTGGATGCCCTTTGGAGGTCTCTTCCAACCCAGCCCATTCTGTGACTGAGTGATTTTGTTCGACTCAGTCAATAAACCTCCAAAAGAGTCCTCTAAGAGCTCTGCAAATAAATAGAGGGCACCATGACAGGGCAGGTGATTTATTGGCACTTAAGATGATGAGGATGACAGAAAGCACTGCAATGGTTAAGTACCACGGTCACAGCCATTATAAACAGGTTTGGGGTTTTTTTAAAGGGGTTTATTACAGAGCTGTAAAACTAAAAGCTCCAGGCTAGAAGCTGGCATGTGAGTTCTGTCTACCTTTGAAGCATTTGTTGACATTAGAAATCTGGTAGGGGGAGGAGGAAGGGGGTGGAAACGAATTTGCAAACTATGGTTTGATCAGATTTTGGTTAGCAAGGGTAAAACCAGCAAGCAGATAAGAAAGGGAGGAAGAAGAGAGGGAGTGGAGCCGTTGGGATGAAGGATGCCCAGCAAACCGTTTGCCAGGGCCAGCTTTTGCAGTTCACCTTTTTCCATCCCTCGGTGACTCACAAAGCAGTGGTTTTCTACAAAGTTTTCTTCCCCTCTCCAAATATTTGCCCAGCCATTTCCATGCCGTTATTGGTGTGTAGTTTACAGCTTCTCACAGCAGGGAACCCGGCTCGCCCTGGGGGCTGCCCGTGGAGCACTGCTGGGAAAAGCTGCAGCTCCCCACCCGCTCCCTGCTGGCACCGGAGGAGGAGGAATTTGCATCCGAGCAGCTCAGCCCTGCCAGCTTACACATTGGCAAAGAGCAAGGAGTAAATCCCACCCGGCTCTGTTCTCCATCCAGAGAGCTTCAGAAGCCTGCTCCAGGTGGAAGGGGCTGCTTTTCCACTCCTGCAAGCACCAGCCAAGTGCAGGTACCTTTCAGATTGCAAATCCAGAAGGCCTATCTGGATGTATTCCTCTGTGATCTGAGCTAGATGTTATGGTCCTGCTCTGGCAGGGGGGTTGGACTCGATGATTCTTTGAGTCCCTTCCACCCCTGACATCCTGTGACCATTGGAAGCTTCCTATACAAGAGAGGCCATTGCATTTTTTGGCTAAATGCACAGAGATAAATGCAACCCCAGCATTGCTCCTGCCCACCAGTTCTGGGCACAGCCTTGCCATGCCATCAATAGGGCACACTGGAGCATCCCTGGGATGGGAGCTTTAAAGCCAGTGATAGAAAAGGATCACATAGGAAACCCTTGGGAATGGTTTAGCACCCAGAAGGAGGGTAAGGGAGCCTTAACTGCTGCATTAGCACCAGCCAGGGTTGCACTCTGAGCACAGTGCAGCTCAGCATCCCATTCTGAGAGTGTTTGCATGCCCACCTGAGCACTGGATTAGAGAAGCCCAGTTCAGAGACCAGAAGTTCTCTTCATTCATTAGCTCACTCCTCCAGGAAAAACCCCACAGTGAAACCTACTCAGAGGAGAGAAATGATCTGATAAAAAAAAATAATCAGCTTGGAACATTCCAAGCTGACAGTGAATCACAGAATTAATCAGGTTGGAAAAGACCTTTGAGATTATCATAGTCCAACCTATCACCCAACATCATCTAATCAATTAAGCCATGGCACCAAGTGCCTCATCCAGTCTTGTTTTAAACACTTCCAGGGACAGTGACTCCACCACCTCCCTGGGCAGCACATTCCAATGGCCAATCTCTTTCTGGGAAGAGCTTCTAAGATCAAGCCTAAACTTCTCCCTGCACAGCTTGAGACTGTGTCATTGGTTGCCTGGGAGAAGAGACCAACCCCCACCTGGCTACAACCTCCCTTCAGGTAGTTGTAGAGAGCAAGAAGGTCTCCCCCTGAGCCTCCTCTTCTCCAGGCTAAACACCCCCAGCTCCCTCAACCTCTCCTCACAGGGTTTGTGCTCCAGACCCCTCCCCAGCCTTGTTGCCCTTCTCTACACACATTCAAGCCTCTCAATGTCCTTCTCAAACTGAGGAGCCCAGAACTGGACACAGGACTCAAGGTGTGCCCTAACCAGTGCTGAGCACAGGGCAGAATGACTTCCCTGCTCCTGCTGGCCACACTCTTCCTGATGCAGGCCAGGATGCCATTGGCCTTCTTGGCCACCTGGGCACACTGCTGGCTCATGTTCAGCTGCTGTCAACCAGTACCCCCAGGTCCCTCTCTGCCTGGCTGCTCTCCAGCCACTGTGTCCCCAGTCTGTAGCACTGCATGGGGTTGTTGTGGCCAAAGTGCAGAACCTGGCACCTGGATTTGTTAAATCTCATGCTGTTGGACTCTGCCCATCTGTCCAGCCTGGCAAAATCCCTCTGCAGAGCCCTCCTACCCTCTAACATGAAAGCTTGGTGAAGATGAACCTTGCCTTGAGCAGGCAGTGCAGGAGAGCATACACTGTGATTGCCACCAGCTGGCAGCCTGGCCTTACCCTGTGGGAAGCTGATGCTCTTTTTTGTCTGCCCCTTTTCCCAGCCACCTTCACCACTGAAAGCCTCCCACAAGCTGAAGTAAGAGCCTGGCTGGCTGAGCCCAACCTGGAGCACATTTATCTAATTTGCTTCCACCTGTTTTTAAACATTTCACATGGAGGAAAAGGATAAAAGCAAGAAGATTAAACATGGATGTCCAAAGCCTAATTAACATCCCCACTGGTGAGCTGGGGGGGTTTCATCTTTAAACCAGAGTGACACCAGCTTCCTCTGTAACACCTGTGAGTCCCTGAGGGGTGGGGAAGTGATCAGAAATAACATTATTAAGAGCAGCAATCATTTATTACTGGGTGAAACTGACTCAGGAGTTCAGTGGATAAGAAATTGGCTGGATGGTCACATCCAGAGGGTGGTGCTTAAAGGCTTGAAGTCCAGGTGGAGAGCAGAGACAGTGCTGTCCCTCAGGGGTTCCTACTGGGACCTGTGCTCTTTAATATTTTTATCGATGACATAGAGGGATCAAGGCATCATCAGCAGGTTTGCAGATGACACCAAGCTGAGTGGTGTTGGCCATACACCAGAGGGACAGGATGGCATCCAGAGGGACCTGGACAAGTTGGAGAGGTGGTCCCAGGTGAACCTCACAAGGTTCAACAAGAGCAAGTGCAGGGTTCTGCACCTGGGCTGGAACAATTCTCTCTATCAATACAGACGGGGGGAGGAGGTGATAAAAAACAGCCCTGGAGAAAAGGACTTGGGGGTGCTGAGGGATGAGAAGCTGGACATGAGCAGGCAGTGTGAGCTTGCAGCACAGAAGGCAAATCACAGCCTGGGCTGCATCCAAAGATGAGTTGCCAGCAGATCCAGAGAGGGGATTCTGACACTTTGCTCTGCTCTGCTGAGACCTCACCTGGACTACTGTGTGCAGGTCTGGAGCCCTCAATATAGGAAGGACATGGACCTGATGGAGAGGGTCCAGAGGAGGGCCATGGAAATGATCAGGGGATTGGAGCAGCTCTGCTATGAGGACAGGCTGAGGGAGCTGGGGGTGTTCAGCCTGGAGAAGAGGAGGCTCTGGGGAGACCTAATAGCAGCCTGCCAGGACCTGAAGGGAGCCTACAGGAAGGATGGAGAGAGACTGTTTGCAAAGGGCTGCAGGGACAGGACAAGGGGCAATGGATTCAAACTAGAGAAGAGCAGATTGAGATTGGGTGTTAGGAAGAAGTTCTGTACCATGAGGGTGGTGGAACACTGCAACAGGTTGCTCAGTGAGGTGGTTGAGGCTCCTTCCCTGGAGATATTCAAGGTGAGGCTTGACAAGACCCTGATCTAGTTGGGGATGTCCCTGTTGACTGCAGGGGGGTCAGACTGGATGACCTTTGGAGGTCCTTTCCAGCCTGGACCATTCTGTGATTA
The DNA here is from genome assembly GCF_027791375.1 of Indicator indicator. Lineage (NCBI taxonomy): Eukaryota > Metazoa > Chordata > Aves > Piciformes > Indicatoridae > Indicator > Indicator indicator. The sequence goes on from NC_072019.1 coordinate 30,847,374, forward strand.
TATAAAACCAACACAACCCCCAATGAAGGAGTCAAAACTCTGGTTTAAAGGTCTTGAGCAAGACTTGGGGTGGAATAAAACCCCCTACACGTGGGTGAGATGCGATTCAGGAGGTTTGACCAAGGCATTTGACCAACCTAAAAGATCCATGCATCAAACTGTCAGCATCCCCAAACGTGCACTCCTCAGATTTTCCAGTTCAGCAAGGTTACAGAATATTAGAGAGCTTTTTATACATGTTCAAAAAAAAAAAGAATAAAAGTGTGAGTTCAAATATAATTATAATATAAAAAGGTTGTAAAATAAAAAGCTGAGGTTTTATAAGCTCGCTGCTCTGGAAAATGTGAGGCACAGTCATCCCTGCAGCCCTCTCTCTATTATGGTTCCAAGTTCCTCAACACCTTGTAATATAATTAAGAGCCCTCCTGAATGCTTTTTGCTGCACTTCAGGTTTTGCAGCCTGTCACCAGAAATGGCTGCTGGGGCTCCACTCTCCCCAACCATCCCCCAAGGCTTGGTGGCTTGGTCTGAGAGAGAGCAAGTGTGAGAAGTGAGCCCTAGGGGTAGCTTTGGCTCTGTGAACTGACTGCACAGAGAGGGAGGGGAGAGAAGGGACAAAAAAATATTTTCTTGCCAGATGCAAATGTGCAGGCAGGTGCCAAAGGCTTCCAACTCCATGACTTTGTGCTTGGCCTGCTGACAAAATAAACCCCTGTGTAGGAAGATACAGTAGTTCTAAGCAGTAGGTTAGGGGTTTCAGTTGAAGCAAGGCCTAAATAAGTTCTTTATCAGAGGGAACAGTGTTAATATCTATATATGTCCTTTAATAAAATGTTGGCTTTGAGGTCATGTGCCTGAACTGTTTGCTTTTCCTTAGGTTCTAGCAGTGCTTTCAGATGTTTATATCCTGCAGCTGCAGTTCCCATGCAAGCATGACCCAAGGCTGCCAAGCCTGTGGCAAAGGGATATTAGCACCTCCTGGCCACTTCTTGCTTGGCTCAAAGGCTTGGGCATCTTTGAACAGCTGTGCCAATGAGGACAGTGAAAGAAATTTGGGGGAAGCCTCCTGGCAATGACAGGAAATTCTGGACATGAGAGTGAATCTTTGGCTGACTGATGGAAAGAAGACTGCACATCAAAAAAAACCTCTCCACTTTTGAGCCTAGGGCTTGGCTGAAGGAACATAGAGGAAGTTTTGGGTATGGAATAGCTCATTCTGCACCATAAGGACACCACAACCCCTCCTCCCTCCTCTGTTTGTTGTCATTTTCTTTCTTCCTGGCTCTGGATTATCCAAAAAGAGCACACTTGCTCCTCAGGACTCATGGTCTACAGTCACAGTGAAATCAAATCTTGAATTCTAAGGGATTGTATGGGCCACAATGTTGACCTGGGAACCAAGGCACAAAGGCTGTGCTGCCATTCCTAGAGAAGAAAGAGACTAAATGGTCTGACTGTGGCAGCAGGGGGCATGCCCCAGTCCTAGTTCCTAGCTAACCTCCTGTATGTGTGCTGATTCCACACCATTCCTTCATAGGCTTTGGTTTTCTTTGTAAGGAGATGCAGGAAGAGGGTCAAAGAAGGGCTACAAGAGGCTCCATTATGCCTTAGCTCCTGGATGATGTCCTGTTCTGTGCACTGGTTCAGCCTCAAGCGATCTTGAAACAGGAGAGAGAAGGGTAAGGGCCACCCCTACTCAACTCCTGGAACAAATCAGGGGGAGGACCCCACACTCCATACACACCTCAACAACTCAGGGGGAGGACCCCACGCTCCATACACACCTCAACAAATCAGGGGGAGGACCCCACACTCCATACACACCTCAACAAATCAGGGGGAGGACCCCACACTCCATACACACCTCAACAAATCAGGGGGAGGACCCCACACTCCATACACACCTCAACAAATCAGGGGGAGGACCCCACACTCCATACACACCTCAACAAATCAGGGGGAGGACCCCACACTCCATACACACCTCAACAAATCAGGGGGAGGACCCCACACTCCATACACACCTCAACAAATCAGGGGGAGGACCCCACACTCCATACACACCTCAACAAATCAGGGGGAGGACCCCACACTCCATACACACCTCAACAAATCAGGGGGAGGACCCCACACTCCATACACACCTCAACAAATCAGGGGGAGGACCCCACACTCCATACACACCTCAACAAATCAGGGGGAGGACCCCACACTCCATACACACCTCAACAAATCAGGGGGAGGACCCCACACTCCATACACACCTCAACAAATCAGGGGGAGGACCCCACACTCCATACACACCTCAACAAATCAGGGGGAGGACCCCACACTCCATACACACCTCAACAAATCGGGGGGAGGACCCCACACTCCATACACACCTCAACAAATCAGGGGGAGGACCCCACACTCCATATTACTGATGAAGAAACCCTATTTTGATAAGATCATAGGCAGCAATGCAAGCTGACAGATAGATTTCTTGGAGGGAAGAAAACATGAAACTCCTGATGTCTGCTAGGAAGTCAGGTTTTACCCAGAGCTTACTAAAGCCAAGAGACTCCTGGTGAGAGATGTGGTCTCTCTCTCCAGCTTTCTGCATGCTTCTGGCTGCCCCAAGCTAGGGTTAATATGGTGCTGAGCAGAGGTCTGCTTGATACTGGGGGGTTGAGCAGGAAAATCAATGGCTGATGGAGAGGGGTAAGGGCCACCTCTACTGCAACTCCTGGAACAATACAGAGGGTGGACACCACACTGCTCCCCCAGCTGCAGGTGGCTGGGCAAAACTGGGAGGACCATGACAATTCAGGATGGACTAAAAGTAATCAGCAGCATGGCCAGGGCTGACTCTGAGGCGTTAGGGAGGGCAATAAGGAGTGACAGTCAGCTTTTGGAAGCCCGAGTGGAATGTTCCAGCCCTTCCCAAAATACACAGTGGAAATAGCTGGGCTCAGAGAGAATGACCAAAGCCAGGGCAGCAAGAGAAACAGCAGAGAGTCCCTCCTAGTGCTGGCACTGCTGGAGAAGCTGAGAGCTGCCTCAGAAAGGGAATCATCTTTCATACTCCCATCGTAACTTTCTCGCCTGGCCCTTCTGGATGCGTTTCACTGCAGCACCCACAGCCAACCCCCCAGCTCTGGCTCAGGCCAAAGAGAAGAGGCTTGAACCTGGGGGGACTGGCAACAGAAACATTTCTCCAGACACTTTCTGTGGGCCAGAGGTGAGCTGCTCTGTGATTGTTATTGCAGGCTGGGAGGTGTGGTGTGCTTGGCAGGCAGCGTTTCCATCTGCTTGCAGGAGCTGGGTGGGGGAAACCAGAGGCAAAGCCATCCAGGTCACTGTCTCCAGTCACCCATGAGCCTGTCAAGGGTGGTTGCCTTCTGAACAGCCTCTCCTGGTCCTCTGTGCCCAAGCACAAAAGGTCATCATTGCTTGATGATTTCTCACAAGGGCAAGAACCACAGGATGGAGCAGTTTTGCCCCGCCCTGCACCTGCTTATTCTGTTTCACCCAAACCACCATATGGAATTTCTTAGCATTCTCTTCAAGAGGTTGGACAAAAGGCAGTGAAGGTCTTCCAGGCTGGGCTATAACTGACTCTGCAGAGTCTATGCACATTTCAGCTGTCACCACAAAACAATTAGCCATTCATAATCAACATTCTACTCCAGTTAAACTAATAAACCAGATTCCAACTGGCATCTCATCAAGGTACTGACAACTTTGTGGGCCCAGCAGGATACCAAGGAAGACAAAGCTCCTCCTCAGGTCAACATCAACATATAGAAGGATGCCCAAGGAGGTGGTAGAAGCCCTGTCCTTGAAAACATTCCAGGTCAGGATAGACAAAGCTCTAAGCAACCTCAGGTAGTTCAGATGTCCCTGCTCACTGCAGGGGGGTTGGACTAGATGATCTGTAATGGTTCCTTCCAACCCAAGATGTTCCATGAGTCTGTAAGATGAGTGTTATGAGACTACAAGAGTGGGACTAGATGATCTGTAATGGTTCCTTCCAACCCAAGATGTTCTATGAGTCTGTAAGATGAGTGTTATGAGACTACAAGAGTGGGACTAGATGATCTGTAATGGTTCCTTCCAACCCAAGATGTTCTATGAGTCTGGAAAATGAGTGTTATGAGACTACATAAACTTGCAGGAAGGGAACCCAGGCATCAGCCAGACCAGCTGCTCTTATCCCTTTGGCCTTTCCCATCCATAAACACGGGCTGGCAAGAGGGATTTCAGACAGCTCATTATGAGAGGGGCACTGTGCCTTGGGTCATGTTCCACAGTACCACCCTGCTCATCAAATGGGGCCATTAACTGCAGCAGGCCCAGCCACAAAAGGAAAAAACAGAGTCAGTTGTGTGTCCAGGGAGCACACCCAAACCCCACTGTGTGGGCATCACCATGAGCTTACTCCAAAGAGATGCAGTGGTGATGCTATTTATGAGCCAAGTCCTGACTTTTCCCCACCCTCACTGTTCCATTTTTGCTCACCAGGCAGGAAGACATCAAATCAAATCCCTTTAACATCACAGACATTTTTCTAGCAGGAAGTGACACTGGTTGACACCCAGCCATTAATCTGACATGAGGTAGTAAAAAAAAAAAAAAAAAATCATCTGATTGCTCCTGCTGAATTTTATAGGCATCAAGCAGCCTGGAGACTTATACATAAAATCTTGCTTGTGGTGTTCAAAAAACAACAAACAAACAAACAAGCCCCACCAAAAAAACACAGAGAAAAAAAAAAAGAGCATCAGCATCTACAGTGAGAAACCGGAACAGGTTGCCCAGGAAAGTTGTGGATGCTTCCTCTCTGAAAGGGTTCAAAGCCAGGCTGGATGAGTCCTTGAGCAACCTGGTCTAGTGGAAGGTGTCCCTGCCCATGGTGGGGAGGCAGAAACTAGATGATCTGTAAAGGTCCCTTCCCAACCCAGAGCATTCCACAATGAGATCTGGCAGATCCCAGAGCAGCCATCCTTGTTCCTTCAGGCCCAGCACCACTGCCAAATGCATCCAGCTGTGAGCCACCTTGAGCCCAAGGAGCACAACAACCACTGCATCCAAATTTGATTGCCACAGCACCTGGGCTAATGAGATGAGAGGTGTTTATTATCATGGAAACATTCAGGTTGGAAGAGACCTTCAGGATCACCAACTCCAACCCAGAACCCTACTCTACAAGGCTCACTCCTAAACCATAGCCCCAAGCACCACATCCAAACCGCCTTTAAATACATCCAGGACTGGTGACTCTACCACCTCCCTGGGCAGCACATTCCAATCCCTGACCTGACCATTCTTTCCATGGAAAATGTTTTCCTAATGTCCAGTCTAAACCTACCCAGTGGTATCTTGAGGCCATTCCCTCTTGTTCTATCATTAATTACCTGTGAGAAGAGACCAGCACCAGCCTCTCCACAATGTCCTTTCAGGTAGCTGCAGAGAGCCATGAGGTCTCCCCTCAGCCTCCTCTTTTTCACTCTAACCATCCCCAGCTCCTTCAGTCTCTCTTCATCAGATTTCTTCTCCAGGCCCTTCCCCAGCTTTGTTTCCCTCCTCTGCCCTGGCTCCAGCACCTCCACATCTCTCTTGTATTGAGGTGCCACAACTGTGCATCAACAGCCTCAGGTGACTTCTACCTGACATCCCTTCACCTTGGAACAAGGTGGAGCCAGTCCTGTTGCAGGGACAGAGCTGAAAGCCTTTTGCTGTTCTCGTGTCTGCATTGCCTCTATGACACCTCAGCCGAAATTCCTGCACGAACCGACCCGCGGCGAGAGGACCTCAGCACCAAGCAGATTTACACACCCCACAGTGGGGGGTTGCAGGGGAGCAGCAGATGGAGGGAGTGTCACGAAAGGTCACATGGAAATATATGGCAGAAGCAAGAACTTATCCCTCAATGGCAAAACCCCAAGACCCATCCTCTTAAGAGATGATTTTTCCATGCCCTAAGAAGCCTGGTGAGGAACTTAACGACAGCTGCATGCTCTTGCTTGAGTGAGGACCTCATGATTTCACAGTCTCACAGTATATCAGAGGTTGGAAGGGACCTTAAGAGATCATCAGGTCCAACCCCCCTGCCAGAGCAGCATCACTTAGGGGAGTCTGCACAGAAATGCATCCTGGTGGGTTTGGAAAGGTTCCAGAGAAGGAGACTCCACAACCCCCCTGGGCAGCCTGTTCCAGGGCTCTGTCACCCTCACTGTAAAGAAGTTTCTCCTCATGTTGAGGTGAAATCTTCTGTGTTCAAGTCTGAACCCATTGTTCCTTGTCTTATCACTGTGAACCACCCAAAAGAGCCTGGCCCCCTCCACTTGACACCCACCCCTCAGCTATTGATAGACATTGATCAGATCCCTCTCAGCCTTCTCTTCTCCAGACTAAACAGCCCCAGGGCTCTCAGTCTCTCTTCACAGGGGAGATGCTCAAGTCCCCTAAGCATCCTCATGGCTCTCTGTTGGATTCTCTCCAGCAGGTCTCTGTCTCTCTTGAACTGGGGAGCCCAAAACTGGACACAGAATTCCAGGTGTGGTCTCAGCAGGGCAGAGCAGAGAGGTAGAAGACCTTCCCTAAACCTGCAGGACACAGGTGGCTGGAGGCCACAAGAAGAGATGTCAAAAAGTTATGAAAATAAAGATGTTTATCTTCATTGTCAGAAGGGAGAGACCGAGCCTTTTATTTCCCCCTCTTGGAGGATTAAGCTCCCAGATTTCCAAAGACTGTGGTGGCTCACCAAAATAAACACCACAGCTGTGCCAGCTCCCAGGACACAAAGGTAGGAAACCCATCCAACCAAATCAGGAAGAGGGGAATTGCATCCAGTTCTGGAGCCCCTGTTACAAGAGGGATATGGACATGCTGGAATGTGTCCAGAGGAGGGCCATGAGGATGATCAGAGGGCTGGAGCTCCTCTGCTATGAGGACAGACTGAGAGAGTTGGGGCTGTTGAGTCTGGAGAAGAAAAGGCTCTGAAGTGACCTTCTTGTGGCCTTCCAGTATCTGAGGGGGGCTACAAGAAAGCTGGGGAGGGAGTTTTTAGGCTATCAGGTAGGGACAGGACTAGGGGGAAAGGAACAAAGCTGGAAGTGGGGAGATTCAGGCTGGACATGAGGAAGAAGTTCTTCACCATGAGAGTGGTGAGAGCCTGGAATGGGTTGCCCAGGGAGGTGTTTAAGACCAGGCTGGATGAGGCTCTGGCCAGCCTGATCTAGTGTAAGCTTCCCTGCCCATGGCAGGGGGGTTGGAACTGGATGATCCTTGTGGTCCCTTCCAACCCTGACTGATTCTATGAATTCATGTGAGAGCCCCCAGTGTGTGCAGAGGGCATGGTGCATGGGGGCAGGCAGGGGCACAAAGCACACAGAGGCAAACACACTGGAAAGCTCCGTCCGCAGGAACAGCTTCCAGCACAGCCCTGCCGCTGAGGAGCGAGAAAACAAATGGCTCAGCTCTGCCCTGGAAGCACAGCCCAACTGCTCTCCACGAGCAAGGAGGATCATGCGTCTTTCTAATGAGAAGTCAGGCGTTTTTAAAGGTTGGCTTTTGCTCATATCAGCACCAAATCTGTCTGCAGAGCTGACAGGCTGCAGACTTCATATGGATTTCTAGCGGTGATTACACATGGCAGTGATGGATACCAAAGGGTTTGTGGGCAGGGAGCTGGGGGAGGTGTTTGGGTTTAGGCCTGGCTTTTGTTTTGCAGTTGGTTGGAGGCTCAAGCTTGTTTAGCCTGGAGAAGGGATCTGGAGCACAGCCTGGGGGTACTGTTTCACAGCAGCTGAACATGAGCCAGCAGTGTGCCCAGGTGGCCAAGAAGGCCAATGGCATCCTGGCCTGCATCAGGAAGAGTGTGGCCAGCAGGAGCAGGGAAGTCATTCTGCCCTGTGCTCAGCACTGGTTAGGCCACACCTTGAATACTGTGTCCAGTTCTGGGCTCCTCAGTTCAAGAAAGATGTTGAGTTGCTGGAACGTGTCCAGAGAAGGGCAACAAGGCTGGGGAGGGGTCTGGAGCACAGCCCTGTGAGGAGAGGCTGAGGGAGCTGGGGGTGTTTAGCCTGGAGAAGAGGAGGCTCAGGGCAGACCTCATTGCTGTCTACAACTACCTGAAGGGAGGTTGTAGCCAGGTGGGGGTTGATCTCTTCTCCCAGGCAACCAGCACCAGAACAAGAGGACACAGTCTCAAGCTGTGCAGGGGGAAGTTTAGACTCAATCTTAGAAAGAATGAGAAGACACTGAGTGCTGTAGGCACAAGTTCTTCACCATGAGAGTGGTAAGAGCCTGGAATGGGTTGTCCAGGGAGGTGTTTAATGCCAGGCTGGATGAGGCTCTGGCCAGCCTGATGTAGTGTGATGTGTCCCTGCCCATGGCAGGGGGGTTGGAACTAGATGATCCTTGTGGTCCCTTCCAACACTGACTGATTCTATGATTCAATGACACAGTCTCAAGCTGTGCCAGGAAAGATTAAGGCTGGATGTTAGGAAGATAATCTTCCCAGAAAGTGAGATTGCCTGTTGGAATGTGCTGCCCAGAGAGGTGGTAGAGTCACCATCCCTGGAAGTGTTTAAAACAAGCCTGGATGAGGCACTCAGTGCCATGATTTAGTTGATGAGATGGAGTTGGGTGATAAGTTGGACCTGATGATCTCAAAGTTTTTTTCCAACCTGCTTAATTCTGTTCTGATTGAGGGGGCTGTTGGAGGTATTTTTAATGTCACTGTCCAGTAAGGCTCTAAAGAGCTCTTTTCTCATTCTAATAGCTCTGATAGTGCACAGAGATGAAAGCAGGCCCTGAACAAGTTCTTCTTTATGTTGGCAAAGCTGTCCCTCCTGCAATGAAGACATATTCATAACAAACCCAAGAGCTGTAGCTGCTTTCAGTGCTCAGTGAGATGGAGCAGAGCAAAATGTTTACTGAGGTTGAGCATGCCACTGCCCTCACAGGTCTAAGCACCATCCTGTGCAGCAAAGGTGACTCTCAGAGCACTAAAACATCTGCTTGCTCAATAAAAGGAAAAAATAAAACCCACACCAACACTGCAATCAAGTTAACATTCAGAAGCATGGCACATGTAGGACTTCAGGGAACTTCCCTCTCTGATGTTTCTCACGAGACAGAAGCATTTTCTATGGCTAATAGTAGATACAAGCATGATGCTTTTCATGATGGGAGCAGCTCTTTCCACAGCCCAACCTGAAGAAATGCTTCACAGGCTCACAGGAAGTTAGGGGTTGGAAGAGACCTCCACAGTTTGAATCCAACCCTTGTACCAGAGCAGGACCATAGAATCTAGCACAGGTCACACAGGAATGCATCCAGATAGGAATTGAAAATCTCCAGAGAAATAGACTCCACAACCTCTCTGGGCAGCCTGTTCCAGTGCTCTGGGACCCTTACAGTGAAGAAGTTCCTCCTCATGTTGAGGTGGAACCTCCTGTGCTGTAGTTGATATCCATTGCCCCTTGTCCTATCACAGGGTGCAAGTGCAGAGCCTGTCCCCTCCCTCTTGACCCCCAGCCCTCAGACAATTACAAGTATTTATTAAATCCCCTCTCAGTCCTATCCTCTCCAGACCGAACAGCTTCAGATCTCAGCCTCTCCTCATAGGGCAGTGCTGCAGTCCCTTCATCATCCTGGTAGCTCTCCCTTGGACTTTCTCACATAGCATCTTGTCCCTCCTGAACTGGGGAGCCCAGAACTGGATGCAATATTCCAGGTGAGGTCTCAGCAGGGCAGAGTAGAGGGGGAGGAGAACCTCCCTGGATCTGCTGGACACACTCCTCATAGTGCACCCCAGGATCCCATTGGCCTTCTTGGCCACAAGGGCACATTACTGCCCCATGGTTGTCCATCTGAAAGGGAGGGAGCCTTTGTACAATGCTTGAACTTACATTTGAAAGCTGTTCTTTCCCAGTCCTGCTATCCACCTCAGATTACAAGGCTGCAGACAACCACAGCACTTGCTTTATCCTGGGATGTCAAGGAAGACACTGTGGCAGCACCACACTCAAGGCATTGCAGGAGATGGGCAGAGGTAAGGTATTTGAGAATTTAAAACTCCATTTCTCCAAGTTTTTGCTCCTAATATTAAGACTAAAGAGCAGAAGGTGATCTGATTGCTGCTGAGGAAACCAAGTAAATGCTATGACCCTCAGAGACCATAGACTGCTCACCAATGGGAAATTTCAACTTCTACAATGCTGTTCTCCATATATCCTGGGGAGAAAATCCCTGTGATTGTGACACATTTGGAAAGCAGATATACACGAACTAGGCCAATCTGGGGTCACTGTTAGGCAGAATGGAGTTCAGGCAGGTGTGAAAAAGAGGTGGTTTACCTAACTATTGCTTCATTGGAGACAAGTTAAAGGCATCCCAATTGGTGAACTAATGACACACATCAAGTTCATGGCAAGTTCTTGGCCAAGTGGACATGGAGCAGCTCAGAAAATGGGTTCAGATCAGTTGCCAAACCCTGGCACACCACAGGGCTGAGACTCAGTGAGGAGGATATCTCTTGGACTTCACCATGTGGTCCAGGACATGCAGCTCTGCTGGACAACTCCTTGGCCTTAAGACTACCATTGCCTTCAAAGCAGCAATACCTGGCCAGGTGATGTGGAAGCAGCTCAGGAACATCTAGACCTCACCATAGGTCTTGCAGGGATGGGAACACAAAGATGCTTTGTTCTTTATGCAGGTGTGGAAGAATGGATGCAATGCATCTGGGACTCCCACCCCTGCAGTGATTATCAACTTGCCACTGCACTGTTTAAAGGCAACAAGGACTAATCCACACTCTAAAAGAGACTAAAGCACAGATTCCCTAAAGTTCACCATTGTTGGAGCACAGCTACATCACTCCTGGCAGCCCAGCACAGCAAAATCAGCTGCAAGTGTTCTATAAAGGAAGATGCTCAAAGCCAAGCAGGACTCCAGCTCTCCCTACCTTGCTTTGGCACAGGGATTGCACTCAACCTCCAGAGCTCCCTTCCAACCTCTACCATTCAACGATTCTCCCACAGCAGCACAGCAACCCCCTTCAACCCAGTTCTCCTTCCCTGTTTTTAGCCATCTGTGCACAGCCCTCAAGGGCCAAAAATGAGAGGAGAGCCTTCCCAGTTGCAGCTTTTGGAGCAGAGCAAAGCCCTCTGGATGCTGAGAGCTGTGAAATATATGAACTCCCAGACTTCACATGAGCCTCACTCTTTCTGTTCAAGATCATATGGCTTTTGGATTCATCTGCCCTCTGTCCACCTCTCCCATGTGTTTCCCATAATTGCTTACACATGGAGGGGGTTTCTCCTGCCTGCTGCCCTCAGAAGGGGCTTGCTGTTGTTCCCCCCTCCCCTTTCTTAGGCAAGGCTATGGACAATACAGCCCATTTTTACTGCTCTGTTTTATAGCCCCTGCTCCTTTACAGCCCCCAACCTTCCCCTCTCAAGTCTGCTGTCGCCTCCCCGTTAGGTCTCCTCATTCCCCATCTTTCTAATGGGGGGGGGGGGGCAGCAGCCCTTAATTAAGAGAATGCTTTATAAATCTCTCTGCATCCAAATAAGATCCAGAGCCTGGCTGGGGAGACAGATCTGGAGACCGTGGGTAGGTCTGGCATTCCTCATGTTGCACACAAGGCTTGCAGCATCGCTCTGCCTGCCTGGCACATGAGGGTGGGTCTGGGCATCAGCAGCATGCTCTGCACAACCTCATGTGCCCATTGCTTCTAAAAAGCAGTCAGGAGACTCAGCTGGAGAGTCCAAAACCTTGGTTACACACAGCAAAGACTCAAAACAGGACTCTGACCCTGCAGGAGAGGCAACCACCTCAATCTAGGGCTTCCTCGAGGAGAAGAGAGGGCAGGCAGCAATCTCTTCCCCAAAAGGTGCAGTGCTGAGACATAACCAAGAGACCCTTGGATCAAGAGGTGAGCTGCATTCAGAGGCCCTCCTTCCTCTTGTCAGGACATGTCCTACCCTCAAAAATGCCCAGAAAGTCAAGATGGAGGTTCCTGCTATAAAACCCTGCCTGGGTATGGCTTGGTGCCCAGTTTTACACTGACTGGTTCAAGGCAGCTCCCAGCTCAGCCCCCCCACAGCAGCACCCTCAGATGCTCACCTGGTTTAGGGCTCCTGGGCTCCTCCCTGCTCTTTCCATTGACACTCTGTGAGCGCAGGCGACACAGGTCTTAACCCAGACACCCTCTCACCCTGCTGAGACAGCAACCTGTGGCTTCCACACTGCACTGCCCTAACTCTATGTCCTGAGTATAGCCCTCGAAACTCAAAGCAGCACCCAGCAGCCCACTCCTTGTGGAAGAGTGATGCTGGGAGCCCCATAACTCAAAAAGCACAAGGGATAATAATGGCCTGAGACAGAAAACCCCCATCCCACTAAATCAACCATGCTGCTTTGCTCTGTGCTTACCCACAGCCCTGACTTTTGATCAATCCTGTGCCTGCCCAGGGACAGCAGCTCAGCCTCCAGCGGTGTCTCTGCGTCACACTCGCACACAATAATTTCCTCGCCGTACACATCGCTGGAAAGGCAGCCGGGGCCAGAATTTCCCCCATCCCAAATCCCTCCTTGGGCCAGAGCCCAGTTGCTCTGAAAGAGGCCATCCACATCTGGAAGCAGGGATGCTGCACATCTGTGAGACCCTCAGAATCACAGGACAGAGTTAGAGGACTACCTCCGGGATTAGTTGTGTTGATAATTAAAACCCAGCTAGCAGGGCTCGAGATGTACTCACCTCCTGCTTCAGCCAGTGCTTGGCCCAGATGTGGTGGTGATGCTGCTGCTGTAAACAAGCCTTAGGCTAGAAACAGAGAGAAGCTGTGCTTGCACTTGCAACTGAACTCAAGGGGGGAGGTTAAGCAGGTAGGATAAATCTAGAGAAAACATCTCTAGTTATGAAGGGGCTGATCTGGAATCTCCTTTGCACATGGAGATGGCTGCAACAGTTGGATGATCTTTAAGGTCCCTTCCAACTCAAGACACTTTATGATTCCATGACTCAGGGTATCAGATCCAAGCTTTAACCAAAAACAGAACCAAACCAGCATCATAAAAAGCTTCTGCAGACTACTACTATGCCCAGCAAAATACCTTCATGCTTGTAAAACATCGGTGTTCTAGATTCCTTGTATGGAGAAGCACAGCAGAAGAGCTTGTGGGTTTAAGCTGGGTGGGAAATATTTCAACTTCATCATTCTGACAGATTTTACACCACAGCGTCCAAGATACCTTGCTCCAAACCACGTGACATGAAATCTTTAACACATTTTCAGTCATTTAGTTTGTTAGTGCTAATGAAGTCCTGTTTCTGTCTTTTCCTGGCAGTGAGCTCACATTTAGCAGAGCGAAAGACAGAGGAAGAGAGACTCTAAGCCCCCTCTGCTATTTCCCCATCAGCACCTCCCAGCCTGTGCCATGACATTGGGGTGCTGCTCAGCACCACATCCCACATTGCAACTTCATCCCGGCCAAGCCAGCGAGTTGCAGACCCTCCCCCACAAACATCACCTCACATGCAGGAGAAGCCTCCTGAAACCAGGCAAGTTGTTTGGGTACCTGATGCTGTTTGCTGCACTGCTGTTTCAGGGGTTAGTGACAGGAGTTTTAGCAAGCCAACCAAAAGTCAGAGGTGTCAGGGTCTCACCACCCTCCTGCTGAAGAACTTCTTCCTAAGCTCCAGTCTAACCCTGCTCTCCCTCAGCTTCAAACCATTTCCCCTTGTCCTGTCTCTAGACACGCTCATGCAAAGTCCCTCTGCAGCCTTCCTGTAGGCAACTCTGTTGGAAGGCAACTCTAAGCTTGCCTTGGCCATGCTGAACAACCCCAGCTCCCTCAGCTCCCCAGCCCTCAGCTCTCCCTCACAGCAGAGGTGGCTCCAGCCCTTGGCTCATCTTTGTGGCCTCCTCTGGCCACAAAGCGCTCTCCAACAGCTCTGTCCCCTTCATATGACAGGAACACCAGAGGCAGTATTAGAGTACATCACCCCTTTGATAGTAGGGATCAGGGAACTCAACCTCCCCAGCTACCTCAGGAGCTTGGAGACATGTTTTCCCATGGTGATTGTGAGCAGAAAAGACATCAGGGCCAACAAAACACTTGATACAGTTGATGCAGTAGCAGAAGCCACCTGCACACATGACAAGAGCCATCCCGCTACAGGCTACAGACAGACAGACAATAACTTGCCCAACCGACAGCATCTGCAACCCTAACACGAACCTCGAGGTAATGAGGCAGCCTGACACTCATCTCTCTGATCTGAAAGACCTGAGCTCCTGCCCCCTTCTTTTGTAAGCCCTCACAGATCAGTGCTGCTGTGCATTTCCAGTGACCCCTATCCAAAGCTCTTCCCAACTCCGAAGCTCACAGGGCTGCAGCACAGTAGCCCTTCAGAAGCACCTTTTAGAGAGGGTGGGGCAGAGTTTTTGTCTCTTTTGCTAGGGAATAAACCCCTTTGGTGGACACCCAGGACTGAAAGGATGGAGAGATGGGAGCTCAAAACAAAGGGGTTTGTTTTGCTGTAAATCCTATTTATGGCTTAAGGGCGCAGCCGATACGCTGCTCCCTTTTATTTCATTGATAATTCTGTGATTGTAGTTCAAACCTTGCAACTTAATGAGCTGATGTTATTACTCATACTGTGTGGCCATCTGGAACCAGTTTGGTCAGGGAGCCCAAAGCACCAAAAGCCACCTGTAATGCATTAAAACCTCAGCCCCAGTACCAGCTCCGTGGATTTGAAAAGCCAGGGCTGCATAAATACTAACCTGTGAGAATGTAATTGGAGAAGTGATATTTAAGAACTTAGGGTTTGCCAGAAATGCTCCTTCTCAGGGGAATGTATGCAGAGGTTTTAAAGCCAAGTGGTTTTGAGTTTCAACATTGTGAATCAAGGGAGGGGGGGGGGAAAAAAGTCATTGCATATGGATGTCGCCGGACTGTCCAAACCGCTGGGTCTAGCCAAACAGCCCCAGCTGTGCCAGGGCCCAGCAAAGCCAAGGCTCCCTCCTAGCACCTGAGCCTCACACTGCACATGATGTGTGGTGCTGAGGGACCATCCTGAGACATCACCCCAAAGGGACTCAAGAAACACGGGGTAAATATTTCATGCACACAGCATCACAGGATGTTAGGAGGCAGAAGGGACCTCCAGAGATCATCCAGTCCAACCCCCCTGCCAGAGCAGGACCACAGGTCACACAGGAACACATCCAGACACAGATTGAAAACCTCCAGAGAAAGGCTCCACAACCTCTCCAGGGAGCCTGTTCCAGTGCTCTGGGACCCTCATGGTGAAGAAGTTCCTCCTCATGTTGAGGTGGAACCTCCTGTGCTGTAGCTTATATCCATTGCCCCTTGTCCTGCCACAGGGTGCAAGTGAGCAGAGCCTGTCCCCTCCCTCTTGACACTCAGCCCTCAGATAGTCATAAACATTGATTAAATCCCCTCTCAGTCTTCTCCAGACTAAAAAGCCCCAGGTCTCTCAGCCTTTCCTCAGAGGGCACATACTCCAGACCCTTATTCATCCTTGTAGCCCTCTTGCTTTGCAGTCACAAAGAACGTAACTCCACAAACACCACAAGGCAACAACCACTGCAGAGCCTTCACATGGATGACACAGAACGCCCAACAATTTGGAAAGGCATAAGACAGCATCTAAACATCCCAACAAAACATTCTACTGAACATTGTCAACATTGTCATCAGTCACAAGTTGCCTCTAAGGCAAAAAAAAAAAAATAGCAGCAGAGGAACTGCCCTACCTGCAGTCGTTCCAGCCTCAGTGGCCTTCCCTTGGGAGAGTAGAGCTAGAGATACTAGTGCTTCTGGCACAGGTGGATCAAAAGGAGAGGCTCTGTTGGCAGAGATATAAATGAGCACAGCCCCTCCCTCCTCGTTAGCTGATTTACACCAGCTGGGAGGGATGAGTCAGCACTCAGGTTTCAGAGATTTGGGTAACACACAAGTCAATAGCATTGCTTTCCATTTCTCAACATTCTTTTGGTGTTTCTATGGTACAAAACATATTGCAAATTGCTTAAATGCTACCTAAGGTGCCTGGTTGTGTGAGAGACACAGAAAGCGCTGAAGGTTCAAGGTAGGCTTGAGCATTGGTGCTTGATGGCTTGAAGTCCAGATGGAGAGCAGTGACATTGATGTCTCTCAGGGGTCCCTGCTGTGCTGTTTAATGTTTTTGTCAGTGACACAGACAGAGAGATCAAGGCACCATCAGCAAGTTTGCAGATGACACCAAGCTGAGTGGTGTTATTGATACAGCAGAGGAACAGGATGGCATCCTGAGGGACCTGGACAAGCTGGAGAGCTGAGCCCAGGTGAACCTCACGAGGTTCAACAAGAGCAAGTACAGGGTTCTGCACCTGGGCTGGAACAATTCTCTCTATCAATACAGACTGGGGGAGGAGGAGATAGAAAGCAGCCCTGGAGAAAAGGACTTGGGGGTGCTGAGGGATGAGAAGCTGGACACGAGCAGGCAGTGTGAGCTTGCAGCACAGAAGGCAAATCACAGCCTGGGCTGCATCCAAAGATGAGTTGCCAGCAGATCCAGAGAGGGGATTCTGACACTTTGCTCTGCTCTGCTGAGACCTCACCTGGACTACTGTGTGCAGGTCTGGAGCCCTCAATATAGGAAGGACATGGACCTGATGGAGAGGGTCTAGAGGAGGGCCATGGAAATGATCAGGGGGTTGGAGCAGCTCTGCTATGAGGACAGGCTGAGGGAGCTGGGGGTGTTCAGCCTGGAGAAGAGAAGGCTCCAGGAGACCTAATAGCAGCCTGCCAGGACCTGAAGGGAGCCTACAGGAAGGATGGAGAGAGACTGTTTGCAAAGGGCTGCAGGGACAGGACAAGGGGCAATGGCTTCAAACTAGAGAAGGGCAAATTTAGGTTGGATGTTAGCAGCAAATTCTTTACTATGAGGGTGGTGGAACACTGGAACAGGTTGCCCAGGGAGGTGGTTGAGGTCTCTTCCCTGGAGATATTCAAGGTGAGGCTTAACAGGGCCCTGGGCAGCCTGATCTAGTTGGGGATGTCCCTGCTGACTGCAGGGGGGTCAGGCTGGATGACCTTTGGAGGTTCCTTCCAGCTCCATCCATTCTATGATTCTATGATCTGAAGAGGCTCAGCCCTTGCAAGAGTTTTAATTTCTGTTTCCCCCCTGCTTGTCCTGCACACATGGACTTCACAGAGCGAGTCCAAATGGTTGTCTTTCTTCTCACAGGAATTTCTGCACAAGCAGTTACCATTTCACCACCACCAAGGTGACCACTGCAGCCCACACCTGAACAGTGTGGGAGTAGAGCACAAAGAGCACAAGACACTTGTGTTGCAACAGGCAGTGCCCAGGGGAAATCCTCCTGTCCCTCCACTAAATGCACTCCTTCTTGAAGCTGTGATGGGGTGCATGAGAATTTCATCTTAGAGGAGAGCCTCAGATCTTTCACAAGGTCATGAAGCACAGAACCCTGGCCTTTGTATGCACCTCATGTTTTGCTCAGCATCCTGTGTTTTACCCACTCAAGATGTACTGCAAGGACTCAGCATATCCAGCACCATCCAAAGCTCAACTATCACATCCATCTACCTTAGCTGGAGGTTTTTAAGAGTGAGTAGATTCAGATTGGATGTTAGGAAGAAATTCTTCCCCATGAGGGTGGTGAGACACTGGCACAGGTTGCCCAGGGAGGTGGTGGAAGCCTCATCCCTGGAGGTTTTTGCAGTCAGGCTGGATGTGGCTGTGAGCAACCTGCTCTAGTGTGAGGTGTCCCTGCCCATGGCAGGGGGTTGGAACTGCATGATCCTTGAGGTCCCTTCCAACCCTGACAATTCTATGAATTAGTTTAATTTTTATTTATTATTTTTGAATGCATTTTGGTGCCAGGAATGAATCCATTTTAGATGAAGGCCTTTACTTTTTTTTCCCTCCCCCCCCTTCCTGAATAATCCTGATGTGCTCTAAAATTCACAGTCATAAAAACACGCACACACACAAAAAAGGGGGCCCAAGCAGAATTTTGTTTTTTTTTTTTTTTTTTCTGCTCTGGTTTTGATATAAGTGATGCAATACCATATAAAAAAAAAAAAAAAGTCTACAGAAAGCCCAAGATAACAGTGAAAAGGTGAAGAGGTTTGCTTTTAAATCCCAAAGTGTGGTGGATATATTAAGCAGGAGCTGGGGAAAGGTCAAGCATTCCTCACACGGTGATGCTTTTTCCAGTTGCCTGCCTGGAAGAAAACACTTTGAATCTTTTCTTCTCTCCATCCCCATCACCTGGGCATCACCCATGCCCATGGAGAAGAGTTGTCCCCTGACCATTTTAAGCCCTACCACAGAAGATGGGGAAACAAAAAACAAGGCCAAAGAAAGGCTGAATTTCCATGTGGACATGCAGAAGACAGACCTGGCTGCTCCTTGCTTGTCATTTATTTCCTTTGTTCCCTGTCAGAATATATTAGGTGACAAATCTTTCTGGCTTATAGGCATAAAGCCTTTTCTTTTTTTTTTTTGTGGGATTTATTTCTTCACCATCTTTCAGATTCCTATTTATTTATTTATTTATTTATTTATTTATTTATTCTCCCAAAAATTCAGCAGATTTTTTCAATATTTTGTGGTGTTTTTTGGTTTGGTTTTGTTTTTTTTGTTTTTTTTTTTTTTTTTTTTTTTTGAGTCACTCAGAACATAAAATCTGTTTAAGGAATTTTCCTTCACAATAATTCTTCAGGGCTTGACTTTCCCAGAACCAACTTGAGCCAGAGATCCCTCAAAAAAAAAAAAAAAAATAGTCCTTAGAGGTTCTGCAGTTGTGTGAAGATGAGGATGGGAGGATTAAAAACCCCACCAAACTTTTGAAGGTTTTGCACAAAAGCATTCAGCAAAAGTTACCGAGGATTCTTCAGTGTTTTCTGGGAAATCAGCATATCTATTTTATTTTCATTTTTTATTTTTTTCTTTAAATCAGTGTACTACCTTTTCCCTGAAATGGATTTGTGGCTTGGACTGTGACAGGAATTTCTTTTGCCAACCATTTTTATGAGTCTGAGCATTCATAACTCCATTTACATGGAGGCAACAAGAAGAAATGCCATATCAACCCCTATGATTGCTGCTTGCTGCTGAACCTCCAGATAAGTCCTGCTTCTCCCCTACTTCTTATTTCAAGTCATTTCCTTCCTCTGAAGCCTTTATTTTGTTCCCAGCCCCTTATATGAGGTGGGCATCCCACCCATGCCCCCCCATTTCCCAACCATGGCAGCATTCTCCTGACTTCCTCTATTGCTCTTCCATCCATGTTTCTTTAAGATCTCTGAGGTTGAGATGGAAAGATTTTCAGCCCAAACTTGTTTCACACTTAATCAGCCTCAGGAAAAAGGAAAAAAAGGGAAAAGAAAAAAAAAAAAAGAAAGAAAGAAAGGAAAATGGAAAATAAAGGAAAAGAAAAATACTGATAAAAAGAGCTGGAATCTTGGGAAGCTCAGATTGGAAAACATCAGTCAGGACACCTTCAAAGCCTCCCTCTTACTGATAAATCTGACAGAGAACAGTGCCACCAGCTCACTGCTAGTGACAGCTCCAGTTCCACGAGGGCCTCCACAGTGCCAGCAGGGACAAAACTCATTTCAGTGGTCCCTGAGCAGGTACCTGGCTTCCACCAGGCCAGGGATGCCCAAGCACACCCTCCAGAGGATGCACTCCCGTTGCAGCCAGGAGCCACCCTCAGCAGAGGATCCAGGGGAAGGTGCTGTTTTTGCTTTGCTATGCTATCTCCTAGATCTGGAGGTGCTGGAACATGTCCAGAGAAGGGCCATGAGGATGATCAGAGGGCTGGAGCTGCTCTGCTATGGAGACAGACTGAGAGAGTTGGGGCTGTTCAGTCTGGAGAAGAGAAGACTCCAGGAAGACCTTAGAGCAGCCTTCCAGTACCTGAAGGGCACCTACAAGAAGGATGGAGAGAGACTGTTTACAAAGGCCTGCAGTGATAGGCTGAGGGGCAGTGGCTTCAAACTAGAGAAGAGCAGATTTAGATTGGATGTTAGGAAGAAATTCTGCACCATGAGATTGGTGGAACACTGGAACAGGTTGCCCAGGAAGATAGCTGGGACCCCATTACTGGAGATATTCAAAGTGAGTCTCCACAGGGCTCTGGACAACCTGATCTGGTGGAGGATGTCCCTTCTGACTGCAGAGGGGGTTGGGGATTTTGCTCTAGGGCTAACAAAAATGCCTGGCTGCTTTATTTGTGGTTTATTCATTCACAGCTAAGGTTTTCCAAGAGCTCAGAAGTGTGGGCACACAGAGGCCGCTCTGCACTCAGCCCAGCGCTTGGCTGTCAGGAGAAAATTCAACCTCCACTCAATGCCTACAAGGAAAGAAAAATAAGGAAACCCATCTAGATTAACTGGCTCATTCAGTGTCCCACAAGTTTTCATTCACAGCTTTGGCTGCCAGCGTTGCACCATTACAAATTGAATGGTTCAAAGCTTTGTTTTCTCCAGAGGCTTTCTCCTTCATATAAAATCCACGGGACTGCAAATGCATCCCCATGGCACCCTGCCAGCCAACATCAGCCATCTGCACACACCACAGTAAGAGGCTGAGCTTAGCCAAAAAAAAAGGGGCTTGGCTGTGGGGGGAAGGAAAGTTCATTCATGGACCACACAGTGTTAGTGGTCCATGAGTGCTTAGTAGAGGTACAAGGGTTGTCCAGTTTTGGGCTCCCCAGTTCAAGAGAGACAGAGACCTGCTGGAGAGAATCCAACAGAGAGCCATGAGGATACTTAGGGGACTTGAGCATCTCCCCTATGAAGAAAGACTGAGAGCCCTGGGGCTGTTTAGTCTGGAGAAGAGAAGGCTGAGAGGGGATCTGATCAATGTCTATCAATTTCTGAGGGGTGGGTGTAAGGTGGAGGGGGCCAGGCTCTTTAGGGTGGTTCACAGTGATAAGACAAGGAACAATGGGTTCAGACTGGAACAGAGAAGATTTCACCTCAACAGGAGGAGAAACTTCTTTACAGTGAGGGTGACAGAGCCCTGGAACAGGCTGCCCAGGGGGGTTGTGGAGTCTCCTTCTCTGGAGACTTTCCAAACCCACCTGGATGCATTCCTGTGCAGACTACCCTAAGTGATCCTGCTCTGGCAGGAGATTGGATCTGATGATCTCTTGAGATCCCTCCCAACCTCTGATATACTGTGAGACTGTGATACTCTGAAGGGCTAGACCTGACCTGGATGCCTGCTCAGGATCACCTTGAAAGCCCAGTAGCATCTGGGCCATTTGCCTTAGCTCAAACCTGTGCCACACACTGCAGAGATTTGCCCCAGCTGTCCCAAAAGTCAAAGCAACACCCCCACCCCACCCCCAGCTCCATACACCAGTGACTCTTCCAGCGGCATACCCAAATTTCTGGCCTCATGTCTCTACAGAGAGACCAAACCTGTCTCAGCTTTTGCCAGCAGCTGCCTGCTGCTGTTAAAGGGTTTGCACCTTGCTCCATCCTGTCCCTTCCCTCTGGACACCCAGCCCTATTGATATTGATATTGATACATTGATTAGATCTCCTCTCAGTCTTCTCCAGACTAAAGAGACTAATCAAGCCAAGCCAAACCAAACAAACCAAACCAGACCAAGCCAAGCCAAGCCAAACCAAACCAAACCAAGCCAAGCCAAACTCTTCTTTTTCATGGCTTATAGCCGGTCAAGGAAGAGGCAGAGCACTGGACCTTGGGTCTCCTGAGGATGGGAGGGGAGCAGGCACTGGGTGCAGCTCTCCTCTGTCTCCATGGAAGTGCTTATCAAGTGGAAGGAAGTCCTAATAGAGTGGGCTGCAGCTCCAGAGAGCCTCACTGTGGGTGTGTTATTAATCACTAACACGGGTCCCCGTCAGAGGAAATGGCAGCCCCGGCAGTGATTTATGCCCTATTTAGATAACCTGAGGAGAGCCCATTACCGACTCCGTGCCCGGGCCGTTGTCCATCAAGGGATGCCCCCTCCTCCAAACACCCAGGGGTCCCCTCAGACCCTCCCTTTTGCCTTCAAAGCCACCGCTGGCCTTATCAAGGCCACCACCAAAGCAGCACTTAGCAAAGGCATCCGAGCGCAGCGGCTCTTCCCAGCGCTGCCAGATCAAAGGCACCCTCCCGCCTGCAAACAAAAACCTGGCTGCAAAACAAAGTGCTCATCCCCTGCCTGCACTCCCCGGGGACATCAAGTGCGGGCTGATGCTCGGTGCTCACCACAAGTCCCATCCCCTGACCAACCCAGCATGGGAAAATCTCATGGGGATGTTCAGTTTGGCAGTGATGGAATCGTTAAGTGTCCTCTGGTAAGAACAGAGGCATTTGCACAACTCGAGGTTGGGGGAAAAAGAAACAAACCACCTTTTTAATTTAAAATACAGCTTCAGCAAGCTGAGGCAGCAGCAGGTGTGTGGGTTGCAGGTGTTTCTGCAGCAGAGCATCACTGCTGCTGGGCCCCGTGCCATGCAAAGGTGGATGGTGCTAAAGGGACCAGAGAAAGGATCCTGCTGTGTTTGGTGGCACTGAGAGCCATGCTGACCACATCACAGCACTCCTTTTCTTTCTCCCAATCGTTCCTCCAGCAAAGTTTTTCCCATTCCCTATCTTCACCACACATTTGGGGAGCTCTGGCTGCTGCTTCGTGCTCTGTGGTGCATTCTTGGATGCACAAGAAAGGACTCACAGGGCTCAACCCCCTGCCTGGTCTGAGCTGTGCAGTGGGTGTGGCTCACTCTCTCTCCAAGGTTTTCTTCAAAAATGCACCATATGCACTGCTCCTGCCCCAAAAAGATTCTTCATCAGGTACAAATAATGTCAGAGTAGCTCTGAAGAAAGAGACTTGGGGGTGTTGGTTGGTGAGAAGCTCCCCAGGAGCCAGCAGTACCCTCTTGCAGCCCAGCAGGCAGCTGTGTGCTGGGCTGCAGCAAGAGGAGTGTGGCCAGCAGGCCAGGAGAGGGGATTCTGTCCCTTGACTCTGCTCTGCTGAGACCCCACCTCCAATCCTGCCTCCAGCTCTGGTGTCCCCAGCATAAGAAGGACACAGAGCTGGTGGAGAGAGTCCAGAGGAGGCCACAAAGATGATCCAAGGGCTGGAGCACCTCTGCTAGGAGGATAGGCTGAGGGAGCTGGGGGTGTTCAGCCTGGAGAAGTGAAGACTCCAGGGGGACCTTAGAGCTGCATTCCAGTACCTGAAGGGATCCTACAGGAAGGCTGCAGAGGGACTTTTCATCAGGGTGTCTAGAGGCAGGACAAGGGGGAATGGTTTGAAGCTGAGGGAGAGCAGGGTTAGACTGGAGCTTAGGAAGAAGTTCTTCAGTAGGAGGGTACTGAGAGGTTGTGGATGTCTCCTTTGTGGGGGTGTTGAAGGCCAGGTTGGATGAAGCTTTGAGCAGCTGAATCTAGTTGAGAGGTGTCCCTACCCATGGTGGGGAGTTTGGAGTAGATGACCTCTGAGGTTCCTTCCAACCTGAGCCATTCTGGGATTCTATCAAAAAGCAGCAAAATTTCTTTTTTCTTTTTTGTTTCTTTTTCTTTCCTCCCTTTCTTTCTCATTTTGGTAAGTCCAGAGCAGCAAAAAGGCACAACCTGACTCACTCCCTCTGAACCAAAGCATTCTTCTGTGAAGAAAAACCCTCTAATCTCTCTTTCCATCCTGACTTATTTTTTGCCCTCCTGTGATGTGGAAGTTTATATATCCTTGAAAAATCCATATCCCTGTTTCTGAGAGAGCCTGGAGAAAGCAGTTTAGAGGAAGAGGGCAGCAGCAGGGCTCGTTTCAGTGGAAGGGTTTTTTTGCCTCTTCTGCGGGTCGCATTTCCTCTCCCTTTCATAAAGGACCAATTTACTGTAACCATTAGAGTTTTACTCCAAAACTAAAGGCAGGTTAATAGAAAACCAGGCACATAAGTGCCTCTGACTTTTGCTTTTGTTAAGTCAGATGTTTCTTAATCAAAACCATACTTTTTTTTTTTTTATTCGCAAAGTCCTGGTGATTTTAGACACCTTAAAGAAAAACAAACAACACAAAACAAAACAAAAAAAAGAAGGAAAAATCCACAAAACAAAAAAGAAGGAAAAAAAAACCCAAAGAAACCCACAAAACAAAAAAAAAAAAAAGAAGGAAAAAAGAATAAAAGACTTAACCTTCCATTGGACATCAACCTTCCCTCATCACAATCAGCTCAGCTGCAGGTCGATGCTGTTGACATTTGCTTTCACATAGTGTTTTTCTCTGCCTCTTTGTAAACATTGGTGGTGGTGTCTCTGTGGCCATTGACATGTCTCAGTTGACACTGAGGAAGGCATAAGGCAAAGATATGATCCAGAAAGCTGGAGAGCAGCCCTGGGAGTCCTGGTGGGTAACAAGTTCTGCATGGGTCAGCAATGTGCCCTTGTGGCCAAGAAGGCCAATGGCATGCATTAAGAGGAGTGTGTGCAGCAGATCCAGGGAGCTTCTCCTCCTCCTCTACTCTGCCCTGGTGAGATCTCACCTGGAATATTGCATCCATTTTTTTGCTCCCCAGTTCAAGAGGGATAGGGATCTGCTGGAGAGAGTCCAATGGAGGGCTACCAGGATGATGGAGGGACTGGACCCTGGGGCTCTCTAGTCTGGAGAAGAGAAGACTGAGAGGGAATTTAATAAGCCCATAATAAGCCCATTTTGTTATAACTTCCTTCCACTTGATAAGAATTTCCATGGAGACAGAGGAGAGCTGCATCCAGTGCCTGCTCCCCTCCCATCCTTAGGAGACCCAAGGTGAGGGAGGGCTCTGGTGCTCTGGCTCTTTCTTGACCAGCTGCAAGCCATGAAAAGGAAGAGTTTGGTTTGGTTTGGTTAGGCTCTTTAGTCTGGAGAAGAGAAGACTGAGAGAGGATTTAATCAATGTCTATCAATATCTGAGGGCTGGGTGTCAAGAGGGAGGGGACAGGCTCTGCTCAGTTGCACCCTGTGATAGGACAAGGGGCAGTGGATAGAAACTACAGCACAGGAGGTTCCACCTCAACATGAGGAGGAAACTGGAACTGGAACAGGCTGCCTAGAGAGGTTGAGGTGTGGAATCTCCTTCCCTGGAGATTTTCCAGACCCATCTGGATGTATTCCTGTGTGACTTGTTCTGGATTCTATGGTCCTGCTCTGTCATGGAGGTTGGACTCAAAGATCTCTGGAGGTCCCTTCCAACCCCTAACATCCTGTGATATGATTTGATCCTGTGATATAAAGCTCTGGCTGCAAAGCTGGCTTTTTTGGAGAGCTTCAGAGTTCCACACTTCAGGGTGGCTCTGAGGTTCAAGTAAGACTTGGACAGGCTCAAGAGCTGGGCTGAAGCTTACCTCATGAAGTCCAACAAAGCCAAGTGCAAGGTCCTGCTCCTGGATCAGGGCAATCCCAAGCACAAATATAGGTTGGGCAAGGAGCAGCTTGAGAGTAGCCTCGAGGAGAAGGCCTTGTGGGGTGTCAGCTGATAACAAACTCCCCAGGAGCCAGCAATGGTTGTTGGTAGCCTAGAAGGCAGCTGTGTACTGGGCTGCATCCAAAGCAGTGAGAGCAGCAGGTCAGGGAGGAGATTCTGCCCCTGTGCTCTGCTCTGTTGAGACCTCACCTGCAGCACTGCATCCAGAAGGACCTGGAACTGCTGGAGACAATCCAGAGGAGACCACAAAGATGATTAGAGGGCTGGAGAAACTCCCCTGTGGGGACAGGCTGAGAGAACTGAGGCTGTTCAGCCTGGAGAAGGCTCCAAGGAGGCCTTCCAGTACCTGAAGGGGGCTACAGGAGAGCTGGGAAGGGACTTTTGACAAGAGCTTGTGGTGACAGGACAAGAGGGAATGGATTGAAGTTTGAGGAGGGGAGATTAAGGCCATCCTGACTTGCACCTGAACTGCACCCAGCAAGGGACTGCTCTCTGTGTGCAACGCAGGTCTCCCCTCCTTCCCACATTCCACCCTTCAGTCCCCTGTGGATGGCATGGATACCATCAGAGACCTTCCACAGTATGAGATGGTTATGTTCCTCTGAAACGATCCTTTCTTTTCCCTGCATTTGCAGTTTTTATTAGATCCTGTTGAAAACCTCCCTTGCTCCTGCCTTTTTGGAGCCTCGATGCCTTTCTAAAACATGACCCCATGCTGAGGCAAGTGCAGATCCCTTCACACCCAGCTGGCAAGGATTTGTATTTCAGCTTGGCAGCACATCAGAAAGTCCTCCCCCAAAGTGGTGGCCTCTGTGGCACTGGTGCTATTTCACCCTCCTACCCTGGAAGCACAGAGGGTTCCCAAACAGGACAACTCCCTCCCCTTGTTCCCTGTGACACACTCAGGGGGGCTGAAGGCACGCATTTCTTCTTTGTCCTGGATTAGCTGGAACTTCTTGATAGAAAAAAGGAAATAGCCTCAAATTACTCCAGGGGAGGTTTAGGTTGGAGATGAGCAACAATTTCTTTCCTGAAAGAGTGGTCAGGCACTGGAACAAGCTGCCCAGGGAGGTGGTAGGGAGGGGTTCAGGAACCCTGGAGGGGTTCAGGAAACATGTGACCACCTGGGGACATGGTTCAGTGGCCATGGTGATGTTAGGTTGATGGACTGGATGATCTTAGAGACCTCCAAGATGACATCAAGTCCAACCCATCACCCAACCCTATCTAATCAACTAGACCATGGCACTGAGTGCCTCATCCAGGCTTTTCTTAAGCACCTCGACCCCACCAGCTCCCTGGGCAGCCCATTCCCATGGGCAATCTCTCTTTCTGGAAGGAACTTCTTTCTAAGATCAAGCCTAAACCTCCCCCCCTGCACAGCTTGAGACTGTGTCCTCTTGTTCTGCTGCTGGTTGCCTGGGAGAAGAGACCAACCCCCACCAGGCTGCAACCTCCCTTCAGGCAGTTGTAGAGAGCAAGAAGGTCTCCCCTGAGCCTCCTCTTCTCCAGGCTAAACACCCCCAGCTCCCTCAGCCTCTCCTCACAGGGTTTGTGCTCCAGACCCCTCCCCAGCCTTGTTGCCCTTCTCTGGACACGTTCCAGCATCTCAACATCTTTCTTGAACTGTGGAGCCCAAAACCGGACACAGTACTCAAGGTGTGGCCTAACCAGTGCTGAGCACAGGGCAGAATGACTTCCCTGCTCCTGCTGGCCACACTCTTCCTGATTCTGGCCAGGATGCCATTGGCCACCTGGGCACACTGCTGGCTCATGTTCTGTGGCAGGTTGCCCGGGACCCAGGCTCATCCTTCCCTCACCAATCCCCTCAGCTGCAGAACCTTGGGCTGTCTCAGGCAGTACCAATCCATACCTGCAGTCAGAGCTTGGCTTGCAGTGGCTCAGTTCCCCCTGTTTGAGTGTGGCCCTGAGTGATTACCCTACCAAACATCCCCCCACAGCAGAGCAGCTGGATGGGTGATTTGAGAGCAGTTTTGCTCATGACGTGCTCGGGCTCTTCCTGGTGAGAGCTGAAGGGTGAGGCTACAGAACATCATTCATCAGAGAGCACATTTTTGCATTTCAAAGCAAAAAAAAAAAAATAAAACAAAACAAACCAACAAAAACTAAACCACCCCCCCAAAAAAAAAAAAAACAAAACAATTTTACTTGCTAATAAGTGATTTGTTTATTTACCCTTTCCTCCCAGAGAATGGTTTCATGGCTGCAAGTCCAGATAAGTTATGCTTCCAGTTAACTGGTATGTGACCGGGAGGTCAGGGAAGTGTAGTATTTCTTACCATGCCACAGAACAAAACTAGGCTGGACCCTTGCCAGGTGGGAGGTGTTGCATCTCCCCACACAGAAGACACCCAAGTGGCAGTCTGGCTGGTGGCCATGTGGAGTGGGGAGGCCATCCATCAGGTTGGGTCCTTTCAGGGTGAGCAGAGCACAGTAAACAAGTAGTTAAGTCTCCTGCTCGCTGCAGGCTTGGGATTGGAAAAGCCACTGGGAGTGGTGGTTCTCTGCCCTGCAGTCCAGCACAAGCTGTCAGCCAGTTTGTTTTGGTTGCTAATGTAGCCCAACAAGTGAGTGGTGGGGGAAGTTAATAGCTCTGAGAACACACAGTTCCTGGAGAGGTTTTGAGATGTGCCCAGCAGTGAAGTCGTTTCCCTAGACAGCAACAAGGGCTGAGGTTTTACTTTGTTTGCTTCCCCTTTGCTTTTGTTCTTTAAAAACGCAGAGCAGAGCTCGTTTATTGCAGCAGGAAAACCAAAGGCTCTGGTAAAATCACAGTGTCACAGTGTATCAGAGGTTGGAAGGGACCTCCAGAGATCATCAGGTCCAACCCCCCTGCCAGAGCAGGATCACTTAGGGTAGTCTGCACAGGAATGCATCCAGGTGGGTTTGGAAAGTCTCCAGAGAAGGAGACTCCACAACCCCCCTGGGCAGCCTGTTCCAGGGCTCTGTCACCCTCACTGTAAAGAAGTTTCTCCTCCTGTTGAGCTGAAATCTTCTATGTTCAAGTTTGAACCCATTGTTCCTTGTCCTATCACTGTGCACCACCCAAAAGAGCCTGGCCCCCTCCTCCTGACACCCACCCCTCAGAAATTGATAGACATTGATCAGATCCCCTCTCAGCCTTCTCTTCTCCAGACTAAACAGCCCCAGGGCTCTCAGTCTCTCTTCACAGGGGTGATGCTCAAGTCCCCTAAGCATCCTCATGGCTCTCTGTTGGATTCTCTCCAGCAGGTCTCTGTCCTTGAACTGGGGAGCCCAAAACTGGACACAGGATTGCAGCTGTGGTCTCAGCAGGACAGAGCAGAGAGGTAGAAGAACTTCCCTAGCCCTGCTGGACACACCTGTCTTGATGCATCCCAGGGTCCCATTGGCTCTCTTGGCCACAAGAGCACATTCTTGTCCCATGCAGAACTTGCTGCCCACCAGCACTCCAAGGGCTTTCTCTGTGGAGATGCTTTCCAGTAGGGCAGCCTCTAACCTGTACTGGTGCCTGTCACAGCATCACAGAATGTGAAGGGCTGGAAGAGATCTCAAGAACTCATCCAGTCCAACCCCCCTGCCAGAGCAGGATCACCTAGAGCAGATCACACAGGAAGACATCCAAGTGGGGGTTTGAATATCTCCAGAGAGGGAGACTCCACAGCCCCTCCCGGGGCAGCCTGTTTCAGTGTTCTGTCACAGGGAAATAATTCTTCCTCCTGTTTCCATGGAATTCCCTATGCTTCAAAAGTCATGATCATGCTGTTGCCAAGTATTTGGGATGCTGGAGTTGGGATTAGATAGATAGATAGAGAGCGACAGAGAGAGGTAGAGATAGCTAAAGATAGAGTTAGAGAAAGAGATAGAGAGATAGAGATGGCTAGAGAGAGAGGAGACAGAAAGAGAGAGAGAAAGAGAGATAGAGAAAGAAATTTTTTTTCCAGTAAGAAAAATCTTCCTGCTCTCCTTCATAGGTAAACCTGCTAAACACTTCTCAAAGGCCAGTTCTCCTTCCAGTTCCCCTTCCTGTTCCCCTGGTGTCAGACAGATTCTTTTCTTTCCAATGCTGGCAGTTTTTGGATGGAACCAAGAATCTCTCAGTGATTCAGACCTGAAGATTTAGGTCTCCAGTAGAAACCAACATTTCCCAATGAGACATTTCAGTTTCTTCAGGAGCTCCAACTGCTGCCCAGCAAAAAAGGTTCCAGCTGCTGGCTAGTTAACCCTCCTCATGCCTTTGGTGTGCAGAGGGAATTAACCTCAATTTACAGATGAGAAAAATGAGAGAGGAGGAAGATCAGTGGCAGCTGTAATGAACACCTAGCTTCACTCAGCCAAGGACTACCACTGCTTCCCAGCTCTCCAGTTAAACTGCACAGCTCCTCCAGTGCACCAGGAATGAAGATTTTTGAAACAAACCAAAATATTTTCCTTCAGATGCTTGGGGTCCCGCAAAAGGATAAGGATGATCAGAGGGCTGGAGCTCCTCTACTATGGAGACGGACTGAGAGAGTTTAGTTCAGAGAAGAGAAGGCTCCAAGGAGACCTTCTTGTGGCCTACCAGTATCTGAAAGGGGCTACAAAAAAGCTGGGGAGGGACTTTTGAGGGTGTCAGGGAGTGATAGGACTGGGGGGGAATGGAGCAAAACTAGAAATGGGGAGATTCAGATTGGATGTTAGGAAGAAATTCTTCCCCATGAGGGTGGTGAGACACTGGCACAGGTTGCCCAGGGAGGTGGTGGAAGCCTCATCCCTAGAGTTTTTTGCAGCCAGGCTGGACGTGGCTGTGAGCAACCTGATGTAGTGTGAGGTGTCCCTGGGCATGGCAGGGGGGTTGGAACTGGATGATCCTTGAGGTCCCTTCCAACCCTGCAATTCTATGATTCTCTCTCTTTGCTACTGAAAGCAATCACAAGCCTTGCTCCTGACACTGTCACCTCTGCTGGCTTTGCTAATGGCAAATTCATCTTTGGGGAGGAAATCTCTGCTGTCACACCACAGGAGGAAGCATTACAGCAATGTAACCAGTCAGCAGTCTTCAGAGGGTCTGGCTGTGCTGGGGGGCTACTCTTCACGTGCTGATTACAGCTCTGATGCTGTTTTATTTGCTGAGTGTTTAGGCTGTGGTGCCAATGGAAACCCAGTTTCATCAACAGTTTTTCCTGGCATGAGGACATACATTGGATTAAAAATTAATTCAAATCACCTCAGTGATGCTAGAGCTTTGTGTAGCTCTATCAAAGGAAAAAGCAATGCTTCCCACTGGGTCTTTGGCATGTGTTGCATGCAAGTGCCGTGGCTTGGTATGACCAACAACCCCTGCTAGGAGAAATCCCTGTGACTCCAAGGCATTGCCCCACAACAGCTGATCTCACTACTGCATCTCTTCTAAAGGTCTGGAAAGACAGACCACAGTGCCATGGAACAGCCTGCGTATTCATGGCCACATCCTACCTGAGTGTTGGACTCCAGAATCACAGAAGGCCAGGGACTGGAAGGGAACTCAAAAGCTCATCCAGTCCCCTGCCAGAGCAGGATCACCTATAACAGATCACACAGGAACTCATCCAGGCAGTTTTTGAATATATCCAGAGGGGGAGACTTCACAATCCCCCTGGGCAGCCTGTTCCACTGTTCTGTCACCCTCACAGGGAAAAGTTTTTTCCTCCTGTTTCCATGGAACTTCCTCTGCCTCAGCTTCCACCACTGCCCCTTGTGCTGTCATTGGGCATCACCCAGCAGAGCCTGGCTCCAGCCTCTTGGCACTCCCCCTGCACATCTTTATCAACATGAATGAGGTCAGCTCTCAGGCTCCTCCTCTCCAAGCTACAGAGCCCTCAGCTCCCTCAGGCTCTCCTCATAAGGAAGATGTTCCACTCCCCTAACCATCTTCGTGGCTCTGCACTGGACTCTTTCAAGCAGTTCCCTGAGGTCCTTCTTGACCTGAGGGGCCCAGAACTGGACACAATATTCCAGATGCAGCCTCAGCAGGGCAGAGTAGAGAGGAAGGAGAACCTCTCTTGACCTACTACCCACAGCCCTTCTAATGCACCCCAGGATGCCATTGGCCTTCTTGGCCACAAGAGCACATTGCTGGCTCATGGTCATCCTCCCATCCATTAGCACCCCCAGGTCCTTTTCCCCTTCACTGCTCTCCAACAGCTCAGTCCCCAACCTATCCTGCTCCCTGGGGTTGTTCTTTCCCAGGTGCAAGACTCAACCCTTGCCCTTGTTGAACCTCATTCCATTTCTCCCTGCCCAACTCTCAGCCTAACTCCTGCTGACTGGCTGCACAACCCTCCTGTGTCAGCCACTCCTCCCAGTTTGGTGTCCTCAGCAAACTTGCTGACAGTGCTCCTCTGTGCCCTCATCCAGGCCATTGATGAATAGATTGAATTGAACTGGTCCCAGACCTGACCCCTGAGGGACTCCACTAGACACAGGCCTCCAACTAGGCTCCGTCCCAGTGACCACAACCCTCTGACTTCTTTCCTTCACCCAGTTCCCATCCACCTCACTCCCTGATCATCCAGGCTGCACCGTCTCAGCTTAGCTGTGAGGATGCTGTGGGAGACAGTGTCAGATGCTCTACTGCAATTAAGTTGACCTTCCAGGTCCCTTCCAGCCCTGACCGTTCCATGATTTCCTGTCCACACACTCTCACATCTCAAGCTTTCATAGGCATTTTGGGTTGAACAGAGCACTTTGCACAGTTTCCAAAAGAAAGTTGTTTGGTTTGGGTTCCACTCCCCTCCCCCCACCTCCTGCCAGAGAAGAAACAATATTCTAGAAAAAGGTCTGAGTTGTGTACATTTTGTACCACAAAGCAACCTCCTCCACAAAAACCTCTCCTGATTTTGCTGAAATGGAAGTGTTGACATGACTCTGACTGGTATGTTTCAGCTTCCCCTTTGCTTTGCAATGCAATGATAGAACTTTAGAGAAGGGAAAACACTTTCAGTGGGGAAAATAATCAGGCTGGGTTTGCTTTTCAGGATTTTTTTTTCCTTCCCCTTTGGAAAGTGTTTTCTTTCCTGTAATTTCAGAACATGTTTTCTCTAATCTCAGACAGCCTTTTTTTTTTTTTTTTTCCCTTTGCCCTCCTCCCCACCCCCCATAAATAACAAATCTGATTCCTGCCCTGCTCTATTGCATCCTTTCTGCAGGGTCCTCCCAGGAATGGCATGCCTGGAGGATTAAAGAGATGGAATGTTTGTGGAGAGAGAAAGACGAAGCTTGCTGCAATTCCTAGACCTCAAGCCAGCTCTGAGCACAAGCCTGACTCTCACTCTGTATGAGTTATCACAACAAAAACTGCTCTTTGGTGGAAACCACGATGCAACCAGCCATTTGCAGCCCTGAAAGTCAATATATTTAAGCCTGCAGTGCATAACAATGACCCCCATGGATCCTCCAACGTTTTTCTTGGATCTCTCTGAGCCCGGTTTTAATATATTGCTCACCTAAATTGTTCCTGGGACTTGATTGTTTGCTGGAGTTAAAAGAGCCAATCTGAAAAGATTTTTTTTTTTTTTAAACATGTGCATGTTGAATTCCCCACTGCAATAAGCTTCATTTAGCTCAACTGAAACTGCCATGCCATCAAAACAAAACTAAACAAATAAAATACAAATGCTTTAAAAGAATCTCAAACTAACTGCTCTCCTGGTTGGTGGAAGCTCCCCAGGCCAGGATTCCTTAGTGATGATAATCCCTGGTTTTGGTTGGCTCTGTTTGGGCCCTGGAAGGATACAAATCCAGTTTTCACATGGAGGTGAAAATCACAGAATCACCCAGGTTGGAAAAGACCTCAGAGATCATCAAGTCCAACCTATTACCTAATACCTAACACCTCCTGACAACTAAACCATGGCACCAAGTGCCACATCCAAGCTTTTCTTGAACACCTCCAGGGATGGTGACTCTACCACCTCCCTGGGCAGCACATCCCAATGGACAATTACTCTTTCTGGGAAGAACTTTCTCTTCACCTTGAGCCTAAACTTCCCCTGATACAGTTTGAGATTATGTCCTCTTGTTCTGCCACTGTTGCCTGGGAGAAGAGACCAACCCCCTCCTGGCTACAACCTGCCTTCAGGTAGTTGTAGACAGCAATGAGGTCTGCCCTGAGCCTCCTCTTCTCCAGGCTAAACACCCCCAGCTCCCTCAGCCTCTCCTCACAGGGTTTGTGCTCCAGACCCCTCCCCAGCCTTGTTGCCCTTCTCTGGACATGTTCCAGCATCTCAACATCTTTCTTGAATGGAGTGGCCCAGAACTGGACATAGAACTCAAGGTGTGGCCTAACCAGTGCTGAGCACAGGGCAGAATGACTTCCCTGCTCCTGCTGGCCACACTCTTCCTGATTCTGGCCAGGATGCCATTAGCCTTCTTGGGCTTGGGCACACTGCTGGCTCATGTTCAGCTGTCTGTCAACCAGTAAAAGAGGGGGCAGAGCCATCCCCTCTGCTCTGCAGCATCCTTCCTTGTTGCACATGGATACTGGATGTACCCCAAAGGGAAGAAAAAAAAAAAACAAAAAAAAAAACAACCAAAAAACAAAAGAAAGTAGCAAGGCAAGTGATCTGCAAAACAATCTTGATTTGTGCTCTGTCCCTGCACAGGGTATGAAATCACCCTGCTTGGCATGCACCAGGGCTCACTGCCTTCCTCCCAGCCACTAGGGCCGGGGCAGCCCTCCTCAGTATTCAAAGGCAGAGCCCAGCACAGGATCTGTCCCTTTGTAATCCTCTACTTCTGGGGCAAAGCCTGCTGAATTCAAAAGCCACTCAAGGACTCTGCAGCCTCTGCCTGCTTTGTCTGCTAAGCCTCAGCTCCTTTTCAGGCTGCTGGTGTAAATTAGGGGGCCAAGCCTATTGAAGGAGATGGAAGTGATAAGAGAAAAGAGCTGAGTGACAATAAATCCAAAAGAACACTGCACTGAGTTCAGCAGGAGGCTTTTCCTTCTCTCTTTCTTCTGCAGAGGAGGAGAACTAAGTCATCTTAAAACGACTGCACAGGGCCCAGCATTCTACCCTTCCTCTCCTTTTCCCTGTGGAAGGGCAATTGGGCAATCACACAAACAACTGCAAAAAGTTCAGCAGAAGATGGGATCTTCCTCCCCCCACCTCCTGCTCCTCCTCTGAATAATCTTCCCTCTTGCTTTACAGCAGTGAATACTAACAGGGTGATTCTGGTGTGTTGTCAGAGGCTCAGGGCAGCGGTCAGGGGAAGTGCCAAATGCTTGTTTCCAAAACCTGAAGGTTTTGCAAACCGTTGCCCTTTGTGACTCTGAAGTCCGGGGCAGGGGTGAGGGGAAAACACCTTAATTTACATCTCTTTGATTGACTTATGTGGAAATTCAGGATGTCTTCCTCTCAGCCCTCCAGTCGGATTTCTGTGGCTTTGGCCACACAACCTCCCCTCGGTTTCGACAGCTCCCTATCCAGGATGAACAAACCTGATGTGTGCAAGCTTTCACAACCCCCTTGTTCTCCCGGGGGAAAATATCATCTGCCCTATCGCTGACTGCTTGGATTTACCCTCCCCTCCCCCCTAAGATTCCCTCCCATCGACGTGTGATTAATCACCTCACTCCAGCAGGCACCTCTCAGGAACCCAAGACCTTTTACAAGCCTTAATTAAGCCTTGCAACATCCCCGTAAAATAGGTTGAAGCTGGGGTTAAACGATTTTTGCCTGAGGTGCCAGAGCAAATCAGAAGCAGGGAGAGAAAAGAAAAGGAAAGCTGCTTCTGGAGCACGTGCAGTGCTCCCAGGATTGATACCAGACACCAAAACCTTTCTGTTTCTTTGTGGAGCCACAAAAGCCACGGTAGGCATGCAGGGAGGCTCCCACAGCAGGGGTTCACCTCCATCCTTTCAGCCCCTGCAGGCCCAGCCTCTGCCCTCACCCATGGTCCATCGTTGCAGGTCCTTAACCTACTACTTGGTATCCTGGGGTGCATCAAGAAAAAGTGTGGCCAGCAGGTCTAAGGAGGGTCTTCTCCCTCTCTACTCTGCCCTGCTGAGAACACACCTGGAATGCTGTGTCCAGTTTGGGGCTCCCCAGTTCAAGAGAGACAGAGACCTGCTGGAGAGAATCCAACAGAGAGCCACAAGGATGCTTAGGGGACTTGAGGATGTCCCCTGTGAAGAGAGACTGAGAGCTCTGGGGCTGTTTAGTCTGGAGAAGAGAAGACTGAGAGGGGATCTGATCAATGTCTATCAATAGCTGAGGGGTGGGTGTCAAGTGCAGGAGGCCAGGAGCTGTTTGGTGGTTCACAGTGATCAGACAAGGAACAACAGGTACAACCTGGAACACCTCAACAGGAGGAGAAACTTCTTTACAGTGAGGGTGACAGAGCACTGGAACAGGCTGCCCAGAGAGGTTGTGGAGTCTCCTTCTCTGGAGACTTTCAAACCCCACCTGAATGCATTCCTGTGTGGACGACCCTGGGTGATCCTGCTTTGGCTGGGGGATTGGACTGGATGATCTCCTGAGGTCCCTTCCAACCTCTGATACACTGTGATCCTGTGATACCTGTACAAGCTTTCACTGCCTGTGAACTGGCAGCAGAGCCCTGCCCCAGAGCTCTCTTTCATGAGCCACCTCTCAGTACTTCAACTCCCAAACTGAAATCAGACCCTTGGCACATTAGCAGTTCTAGAGACAAGTGGGGAATCAGACCAGGTGTGAGGGTGCTGAGGTCTGGGCATCCCTCTCGCCACCTCTGCAGGCAGAAGGGACAAAAAAAAAAAAAAAAAAAAAAAAAAAAA
This sequence comes from Indicator indicator, assembly GCF_027791375.1. NCBI lineage: Eukaryota > Metazoa > Chordata > Aves > Piciformes > Indicatoridae > Indicator > Indicator indicator. Next base: position 30,883,615 of record NC_072019.1, read on the forward strand.
AAAAAAAAAATCACATCAGGGAAGGTGAACCCAGTGAGGAAAAAAATAGCAAGGGATTAAACATTCCTAATTTAGTGTGGTTTTTTTTTTTTTTTCCCTATGGCCAGGGAGCTCCTCTCTCCTTGCCAGGGGTCTTTTGATGGGATCCCTCATATTCTGGACTCAGGAATTAGAGAGCCTCATGCAGGTGATGCCTATGTGCTCTTTTCTTCTTCTCTATCAAGTTATGAAACACAGCGTGGCTTGCTGAGGTTGGTTTTCTTGCTTAGTTCCCAAGGAAAAAAAAAACCAAACACAAAAACAAAGAAACCTTTGCTTTGTTCTTTCTTAATCTGCCCCAGATTCTCATGGCAGACTCCAACACTAACTAACCAACCCAGCAACCCCAAATCAGTGTTCTCTCAGCTGATTTAGTGGTTTCCTCAATGACCCAAGAGCTAGAGCAGACTGGCAGGGATAGGGACATCCCCATGGTACCCACCAGAGTGGGGTCTATTGGGAAGGATTAATACTCATAGCTCTAGGGGGAAAAAGAAATGTCTTCCTGGAGAACAGGATTCCTCTGTTCTTCTCTCTGCTGCTTGAGCAGTTCCTTCAATGTATTTCCAAAGGTCATCCAAGGAGACATCATTCCTAGAAAGCTCCTTCTCCTCCAGAGCTTTACATCTCCTCTCAGTACTGACACAACTCAGCATAATACTGAACAAACAGACCATGAGCAATTCTCTGAGGAAATGCTGCTGGTCTGAGACCTTCCTGCATGCTCTGCCCCTTGAGGGGGGACATGCTGTGATGGAAGGTACCTCAGCCATGAGCTGTGGCTCTGGGAAGGAGCAAGAACATCAGCCCTGCACTGAATGACAGAATTACTGAGGTGGGGAAAGACCTCTGAGATCATCAAAGTCCAGCCTATGGCCTACCCCCACCACATTACAGGAAGCTTTAATGAAACACAAGCAGCAGCAAAGCCAGCAGACCCCCACTTCTGTTTAGCATCTCCCTTCTCTGTTTTCCTGGGGGACAGCTCAGATCTTTGGCATCTATCTAGGCTGAGGGGCACCCTCAAGGACATCCTGCAAAAGATGTTAACTACTCATACAGAAACTATTACCCACTGCTGTGATGCCCCCTAAGCACACAGGAACCTCTGCAGCCCAGCAGTCTTGAAATGTGCCCTTGAAAGGACATTGTAAGAAGAAAGGACAATGTAAGCAAGAGAAAGCTGTGATGTGGAACTCTAGATCTCTGCAGTTGCACAGCCAAATGTATTTCTTGAGCTTACCCAGCCTGGGGCAGCTGTGGTGTGCCTGAAGCCCATTGCTGCTGCATGTTCTGCATGGAGGTGGATTACAGGCATGGGGAACCTCAGGAACCACCCTGGCTGCAGGAGGTGTAATGGTGTTAAAAACCAAACCTTGATGGTTTAGTTAATGGTGGAGGAGACAAGTCATGTTTTCCTATTGCAGCACTTGAGTGTTCTGCTAGGGAGAGAGAAAGTGCAGAGGAGGGCAAGGAAGCTGGGGAAGGGCCTGGAGAAGAAATCTGATGAAGAGCAACTGAAGGAGCTGGGGATGGTTAGTTCAGAAAAGAGGAGGCTGAGGGGAGACCTCATGGCTCTCTCCAGCTACCTGAAAGGACATTGTGGAGAGGTTGGTGCTGGTCTCTTCTCACAGGTAATTAGTGATAGAACAAGAGGGAATGGCCTCAAGCTGCCACTGGGTAGGTTTAGACTGGACATTAGGAAACATTTTTCCCCAGCAAGAGTGGTCAGGGATTGGAATGTGCTGCCCAGGGAGATGGTGGAGTCCCCAAGCCTGGATGTATTTCAAGGTGGTTTGGATGTGGTGTCTGGGGATGTGGTTTAGGGGTGAACCTTGTAGAGTAGGGTTCTGGGTTGGACTTGGTGATCCTGAGGGTCTCTTCCAACCTGAATGTTTCTGTGGGTATGGTTTCTGCAGCATGCCATCTGCTGGGGACAGACAGCTGGTAGGGGAGCTGGATGCCCTACGTGGCATCCCTGGGGACTCTCTTGCATGCCTGTCCTTGTGGCCTACACCCAGGAACATCTTGCCTGCAGGTTTGCTCTGCTCACACCACCACAGAAACATCTGAGCCAGTGGCATACCACAGCACACTCAAGCATCTTCTCCTCCTCAAGAGCTCCCCTGGGAGCTGCATCAAAAAAAACCCCAAACCAACCAACCAACGTTGCTCTTCCTTCTCCACTTCTGCTGCACACTTGTAGCAGCCACCCCTGTCCCACACATGCTGTGCACAATCAGCACAGGAATTCCAGCAGCTCAGACCATCCCTGGCTGGTCTGGAAGCAGTTAATGCACAAGGTGCCAGGAAATGGTGCTAAAAATACTCCTGCGTGAGCCCTCTGCAGAACATGGCCTGCCTTGCACAAAGTTTTTCCAGCATGGTTCTTCAGCTCAGCTCACAGAATCACAGAATTAACCAGCTTGGAAAAGACCTTCAAGATCATCAAGTCCAACCTGGCACCCAACACCACCTAATCAACTAAACCATGGCATTGAGTGCCTCATCCAGACTTTTCTTAAACAAGTCCAGGGACAGTGACTCCATCACCTCCCTGGGCAGCACATTCCAATGGCCAATCTCTCTTTCTGGGAAGAACTTCTTCCTCACATCCAGCCTAAACCTCCCCTGGTGCACAGCTTGAGACTGTGTCCTCTTGTTCTGGTGCTGGTTGCCTGGGAGAAGAGACCAACCCCCACCTGGCTACAACCTCCCTTCAGGTAGGTGTAGAGAGCAAGAAGGTCTCCCCTGAGCCTCCTCTTCTCCAGGCTAAACACCCCCAGCTCCCTCAGCCTCTCCTCCCAGGGCTGTGCTCCAGACCCCTCCCCAGCTTTGTTGCCCTTCTCTGGACATGTTCAAGCATCTCAACATCTTTCCTGAACTGAGGAGCCCAGTACTGAACACAGGACTCAAGGTGTGGTCTAACCAGTGCTGAGTACAGGGCAGGATGACTTCCCTGCTCCACACAACACAGGAGGGTTGGGGTTTGGGTCTGTTTGGGGTTTTTTTGCTTTTGTTTTCCATGCACCTATTTCAACATCCCAAACAAAGCCACAGGAGGGTTGCTGCCCCCATCCTCTTTCCAAGGGCTAACATTCCCAGCTCCCTCAGTCCTTCTGGCAGGATTTTGCAACACTTGACTGTTTTGAAACTCCCAAAGACCAAATTTCCAGCAAAAGGCTTGAAAAGAGGGATCTTAAAGCCTGGAAGCCAAATAGACACAACTCTAATTGCAACATTATTCTAATCCAAACTATTTTAATTAAGTACTTGGGGTCTTGATGAGATTGGGTTGGGCTGGGTTTGTTGTTTACCCCTTCCCTCCCCTTCCTTGCTTTTTGGAAATGCTTCTAAAAATACAAACAGTCTCAACAACTGGACATGAAAATGGGAAACGAAAAAGTGCACAGAAAATGCTAACAGGGAACCAAAGTGCTGAAAGCTCAGCCTTTTCCCTGCCACCATCCTCTGTCTCTCTTGGCTGCTCCAAACTTGTCTCTCTGTGCTGCAATGGGAGCTGGGCAGGCAGAATCCTAGGGCTGAGACTCTGAGAACAAAGACTCTTTCTAAGACCCAAAAGTGCAGGTCAGGAAGTCACAGTGTCACAGAATATATCTGGTTGGAAGAGACCTCCAAGTTCATCCAGTCCAACCCTCAACCCAGCACTGAAGAGTCAACACTAAACCATGTCCCTAAGCACCAGCTCAGCTCCCAGGGATGGTGACTCCAGCACTGCCCTGGGCAGACCATTCCAGTGTGTTTGAGAAACCTTTCAGTGAAGAAATATTTCCTAATATCCAGCCTAAATGGATCATAGAATCACAGAATGGTTTATGCTGAGAAGGGACCTCCAGTGGTGATCCAGTCCCAATCCCCTCTGCACTCAGCAGGAACATCCTCCACTAGATCAGGCTGCCCAGAGCCCTGTGCAGGCTCACCTTGCATACCTCCAGGGATGGGGCCTCAACCACCTTCCTGGACAACCTGTTCCAGCATTCCACCATTCTCATGGTGCAGAACTTGTTCCTAACATCCAATCTAAATCTGCCCTTCTCTAGTTTGAAGCCATTGTCCCTTGTCCTGTCACTGCAGCCCTTTGCAAACAGTCTCTCTCCATTCTTCCTGTACCTTCCTTCAGGTCCTGCAGGCTGCTATTAGGTCTCCCCAGAGCCTCCTCTTCTCCAGGCTGAACACCCCCAGCTCCCTCAGCCTGTCCTCATAGCAGAGCTGCTCCAACCCCCTGATCATTTTCATGGCCCTCCTCTGGATCTTCTCCATCAGGTCCATGTCCTTCATATATTGGATCCACTTGCTGGGGTACAGCTACAGGCAGCAGGGATCCTCATCCCATCCCTTTCCCTAAGGCAACCTTGCTACTCTGGCTGCTATCAGCGTCATTCAGCACTTGTTCCACAAAAGCAGCCAGGAAAGTGTTAATCCCAATTAGCTCAAACCAGCAGCTATCATGCTTTATATTTTGGCAGTTCTCATTTTGAAGGAAAAAAATATGTTTGTGTTCTTGGAGTCAGTCTGAACAATAAAATCAGATGCCAATTCTCTGGTCTAAATTAGGTGAAAGACCAGACTTTGTATCCTCTGTGAGTATGTCTGTGGGCTGTTCTCTTATATCTTTGTTTTACTCCTCTATGGATTTACCACCAAAAAGCAGAGGCTGCCCAGTGCCTGCTGTAGCATGGCAGAGAAACACAGCAGCCTGCTTCATCTTCATCATTTTGGAGACTAAATCTGATGAAGAGAGACTGAAGGAGTCAGGGATGGTTAGTCTGGAAAAGGGGAGGCTGAGTCTCATGGCTCTCAACAACTACCTGGTGATGGTCTCTTCTCACAGGTAATTAGTGATAGAACAAGAGGGAACAGCCTCAAGCTGCCACTGGGTAGGTTTAGACTGGACAAGAGGAAGATTTTTTTTTATCCCCAGCAAGAGTGGGCAGACATTGGAATGTGCTGCCCAGGGAGGTGGTGGAGTCCCCAAGCCTGGATGTGTTTCAAGGTGGTTTGGATGTGGTGCTTGGGGATCTGGTTTAAGGGTGAACCTTGTAGAGTAAGGTTCTGGGTTGGACTTGGTGATCCTGATTTCCAACCTGAATGTTTCTGTGGTTCTGTGATCTGCTGAGGTTGGAAATGGAACCTGGCCCCAGGGGAACACAAGACACCATCACTTGTAACAGGAGATATTGCCAAAGATAAAGAGAATAAAGTCAGCCTATCAAGCAAAAGCCTTCCCAGGGTATATGAATAAGGGCTTTAAACTTTTGCACTGGTTTAAGTGTTTCCACCTCTGAGTTTGGTGTGCCCTGAAAAACATCCAAACCTTGGGCTTCAAAGAGGCTAAAATCAAAAGGACTAATGAGTGCTAAAATGCCATGGGAGGGGGAAAAAAAAGCCGTCATGAAGTCTGCACATCCTCCATGGGACATTGTCCATTGTGAGCCCAGAGCTGAGGTGCAGGCAACACTGCCCCCCATCAAAGTGGGGGGAGAAGAGAAAATGTGAGTAAAATAAGCAAGTTCCCAGCTCTGCTCCACAGGCTGCTCCCATCTGCTCTGATCAGCTACAGGAGCCCAAGCAGGGGAAAAGAGAAGTTGTGTTACCACCTCTGTGCTGGACAGGCCTTGGACCAGGCAGCATGCTGGTGACAGAAGGCACAACCCAACCTGCCTGATCCACCCAGGAAGGCTCCAAGGCTCCAGTACCAATCCTTGCCTGTTCCCTGCAAGTGTGCTTTCCATAATCTTTGTTTTCATCACTCACTTTTCTTCAGCTGTCACTAATTTTCAGGACAGGCAAGAGGATGCCAAACGCACATTCAGCACAGCCGCCAGCACGCAAGGGAGAAGCTGTTCCTGCAGAGGAGCCCAAGATACAGCACCACCCAGCCAAAAGGCACCCAACCCATCAGCCACAGCAGCTGGGGGCAGCTCTGCTTGCAGCATCATGCTCCCTAGCCAAAAAAATCCCTCTGAGCACCGTCCTCTGGTCATCAGTGGAGGTGCTCAGATACGGGGAGTGCTTACTGGCATCTGTTTTCTGCTCACTTAACTAGGAGACTGCCTTGAACGTTAAAGCTGACTCCTTGTTTACTTCCTTCCAATTGGTTTCACAACACTAGAGGGAGACAGGATTCAAATCGGGTTTGGCAATCACAAATCAGCCTCCCTCCAGCCCAGCCCCAGAAAAAAAAAAAAAAAATCAGCCTCCTTTCATCCCAGCCCAGCTACTGGCAGAAATCAGCCTCCCTCCAGCCCAGCCCAAGCAAAAATCAGCCTCCTTTCATCCCAGCCCAGCTACTGGCAGAAATCAGCCTCCTTCCATCCCAGCCCAGCCACTGGCAGAAATCAGCCTCCTTCCATCCCAGCCCAGCCACTGGCAGAAATCAGCCTCCCTCCAGCCCAGCCCAGCCCAGCCACTGGCAGAAATCAGCCTCCCTCCAGCCCAGCCCAGCCACTGGCAGAAATCAGCCTCCCTCCAGCCCAGCCCAGCCCAGCCCAGCCACTGGCAGAAATCAGCCTCCCTCCAGCCCAGCCCAGCCACTGGCAGAAATCAGCCTCCCTCCAGCCCAGCCCAGCCACTGGCAGAAATCAGCCTCCCTCCAGCCCAGCCCAGCCACTGGCAGAAATCAGCATTTTATCAATCAATCACCTGCAGAAATCATCCTGAAACTCTCACAAAGCTCAACACACCCAGCACAAAGTAGGTGCCACCTTCCCAGCACAGCCCTCAGCAGCTTGAAGAGAGCCTTGCAAAAGAGAATCCCAAAGTATTTTGGGCATTTCACTCTCCCAAACCAGCTAAAAGCCAAGCACAGGCTTAAAGTTAAGCACATGCTTAAGAGCTGTAAGGCACGAGGGCTCAAGTGAGGATCAAGAGCCACGCACCACGTCGCTTGTAATTGTGCTACTGTCTTGCCATGTGTTTTTCCCTGGGGAGACCAGTGGCTGGCTTGTGAGTTCAAGTAACAAGAGCAGTTAAAATAGTGCTTGAACAATTGTGGTTGGCAGCTCCCTGAGAAGCACAAATGTTATAGAGTGTCAGAAAATATCCTATCATCAATCCTCTGTCTCCCTCCGCTCGTTGCTTCTGATCTCCGCTCAAAGATTTATTGAATGGGTTTCGTTTTCACAGGAACCTACTCCAAATTCCACCCATTCACAGCAAGGGTTTGGGTTTGTTTGTTTTTTTTTTTTTTTTTTTAATATATATATATAATTTTTTAAAACATAGAATAAGAGGTTTTTGAAGCTGAGGCTTTTGATTCATCCGGTTTGTATAGTTTGAAGTAAAAGATTGCTTCACAGAATCACAGAATGTTAGGGGCTGGAAGGACCTCAAAAGTTCATTCAGTCCAACCCCCCTGCCAGAGCAGGAGCACCTAGAACAGATCACACAGGAACACAGCCAGGTGGGTTTTGAGTATCTCCAGAGAGGGAGACTCCACAACCCCCCTGGGCAGCCTGTTCCAGTGTTCTGTCATCCTCACAGGGAAAAAATATTTCCTTGTGTTTCCATGGAACTTCCTATGCCTCAACTTCCACCCAGTGCCCCTTGTGCTGTCATTGGGCATCACCCAGCAGAGCCTGGCTCCAGCCTCTTGGCACTCACCCTGCACATCTTTATCAACATGAATGAGGTCTCCTCTCAGGCTCCTCCTCTCCAAGCTACAGAGCCCTCAGCTCCCTCAGGCTCTCCTCATAAGGAAGATGTTCCTCTCTCCTAACCATCTTCGTGGCTCTGCACTGGACTCTTTCAAGCAGTTCCCTGAGGTCCTTCTTGACCTGAGGGGCCCAGAACTGGACACAATATTCCAGATGCAGCCTCAGCAGGGCAGAGTAGAGGAGGAGGAGAACCTCTTTCAACCTACTACCCACAGCCCTTCTAATGCACCCCAGGATGCCATTGGCCTTCTTGGCCACAAGAGCACATTGCTGGCTCATGCTCAACCTCCCATCCATTAGCACCCCCAGGTCCCTTTTCCCCTTCACTGCTCTCCAACAGGTCAGTCCCCTACCTATCCTGCTCCCTGGGGTTGTTTTTTCCCAGGTACAAGACTCAACCCTTGTCCTTGTTGAATTTCATTCCATTTCTCCCTGCCCAACTCTCAGCCTAAGCCTGGCTGACTGGCTGCACAACCCTCCTGTGTCAGCCACTCCTCCCAGTTTGGTGTCCTCAGCAAACTTGCTGACAGTGCTCCCTGTGCCCTCATCCAGGCCCTCGGATTAACAGATTGAATTGAACTGGTCCCAGTACTGACTGGCAGGTTTATGAGATGGTGTCTCAGACAGACATGCCTGATGGATTGCTTGCTTGTGTTTTATTTCTGGAGCCATTGCTGTCTTATCTGCATTTGAAACAAAAGCAATTTACTTTGATTAAAATTTAAATCAACTATATGGAAACCCCAGCCCTGCTTAGCCAAATCTTAGCCTATCCAATTTTCCTCATGGTGGTGAAATGCAGTGCAGAAGGAAGCGATTCCTTCCTCTTCAGCAACACCCACACTCATACCACAAGGCTTGAATAATTCCTCCTCACAAGGCTTGCAAGGTGAATAAAGACATTTCTTTAACAAGCTTTCCAGGGAAGTGGTGGAGTCCCCATCCCTGAAGGTGTTCAAACAACAAGTAGACATTGCACTGTGGAACATGGCTTAATGGACATAATGGACATAGTGGCCTTGGGTTGACAGCTGGACTTAGTTTTAGAAGCTTTTCCAGCCTTGATGATTCTGTGATTCTCATAGTGCGCTTGACTAACCTAAACCCGATATGGATGAATATAAAATTGAAGAAAAAAAAATAAAACCAAAATTATAGCAGGCAGGACATTTGGCTTGGCTGATTTCCTGCAGCAGTGACTTTCAGAGTGACCACAGCGCACATGAATTACTTCATTTGTCCTGAGTATTTAACAATCCATAGCTTTTGAGGTCTACCCCAGGGATCATACTCCAGGAGTTTGTGGTTTAACTCACGCATGGCACTGAAGAGAGTCTTGTCAGAGTAATAAAACTGAGAGCTTTTAGGGCTGACACCTCTATGCCAGAAAAAAAGTTTAGGCTTTTCCTTCAGTTTTAATGCTACCATTTTCCATCCTCTGAGGTCTCCTCTTTTGTACTCACTTCTGGCGAGGCCACACCTTGAGTCTTGTGTCCAGTTTTGGGCACCTCAATCCAAGAGAGATGTGGAGGTGCTGGAGCCAGTGCAGAGGAGGGAAACAAAGCTGGGGAAGGGCCTGGAGAAGAAATCTGATGAAGAGAGACTGAAGGAGCTGGGGATGGTTAGAGTGAAAAAGAGGAGGCTGAGGGGAGACCTCATGGCTCTCTACAACTACCTGAAAGGACCTTGTGGAGAGGCTGGTGCTGGTCTCTTCTCCCAAGTAATTAGTGATAGAACAAGAGGGAATGGCCTCAAGATACCACTGGGTAGGTTTAGACTGGACATGAGGAAGATTTTTTTTTTTTTTCCCTCAGCAAGAGTGATCAGGGATTGCAATGTGCTGCTCAGGGAGGTGTTTGAGCCACCAAGCCTGGATGTGTTTCATGCTGATTTGGCTGTGTTGCTTGGGATTATGGTTTAGGAGTGAACCTTGTAGAGTAGGGTTCTGGGTTGGACTTGGTGATCATCCTGAGGGTCTTTTCCAGCCTGAATGTTTCTGTGATTCTTTAAGAGAGGGATGGATCTTCCATTTAATAGATGTCTCATGCAATGTGTTGAGCAGCAGTCAAGGAAAAAAAGGAGCCTGGTTTCCTCCGCTGCTCTTTGCTGTTAGACAGCCCAAACACGTTAATTCCATGAGCCAAGTTCAGCCCCTCAAAGTCCATCTGTGACAGCACTGATGAGCTTGGCTTTGCTGATGCTCCTTCAAATAGCCTCCAGCCCCAGAATAGCCCTGAACACACCACAGCAGCGTTTCCTGAGTGGGAGTCGCAGGGATGAGGCAGGCAGGGAAGGCTGTGGCAGCTCCTGACTGCACATCAGGCTTGAGGATGGGCCAGCTTTCTATAAATACAGCTCAGCAAGGCAGGGCTTCCCTCCTCTCCCTCTCTGCCTTCATGTCTGCCCTTCTATCTCAGCTGAATTTCCCTGCCAGCTTCCTGCAAGCACTTCCCTCTTTCACACCATAAACACTCTCCGCCTTTATCAGGACAAAGCTTCTGACACCGCCAGGCCTTCCACCCAGCTCCTCCCGAGCTGCTCCTATGCTTCCCCTGGCTTTGATATCCCAATGAAAACACAACATTTCCTGTCCTTGGCACTGGCAGCCTTGGGGCATCGTTTTCCTCCCCCTCCTTGAGCAGGGAGAGCAAGGTTGTTTCATAGAAGTGTGAAATCACTTCGGCTGGAAGAGACCTTTCAGATCGAGTCCAGCTCTTAACCCAGTACTGCCAAGTCACAGATCAAGCCCAACTGATCACCCAACACCATCTAATCACCTAGACCATGGCACTAAGTGCCTCATCCAGGCTTTTCTTAAACACCTCCAGGGACGTCAACCCCTCCACCTCCCTGGGCAGCACATTCCAATGGCCAGTCTCTCTTTCTGGGAAGAACTTCTTTCTAAGATCAAGCATAAACTTCCCCCCCTGCACAGCTTGAGACTGTGTCCTCTTGTTCTGTCACTGTTGCCTGGGAGAAGAGACCAACTCCCACCCGGCTACAACCTCCCTTCAGGCAATTGTAGACAGCAATGAGGTCTCCCCTGAGCCTCCTCTTCTCCAGGCTAAACACCCCCAGCTCCCTCAGCCTCTCCTCACAGGGTTTGTGCTCTAGACCCCTCCCCAGCTTTGTTGCCCTTCTCTGGACATGTTCCAGCATCTCAACATCTCTCTTGAATGGAGGGGCCCAGAACTGGACACAGGATTCCAGGTGTGGTCTAACCAGTGCTGAGCACAGTGCAGAATGACTTCCCTGCTCCTGCTGGCCACACTCTTGCTGATGCAGGCCAGGATGCCATTGGCCTTCTTGGCCACCTGGGCACACTGCTGGCTCATGTTCAGCTGCTGTCAACCAGTACCCCCAGGTCCCTCTCTGCCTGGCTGTTCTCCAGCCACTCTGTCCCCAGCCTGTAGCACTGCATGGGGTTGTTGTGGCCAAAATATAGAAGCCAGCACTTAGATACGTTCAATCTCATGCCCTCTGACTCTGCCTATCTGACCAGCCTGGCAAGATCCCTCTGCAGAGCCCTCCTACCCTTTAACCGATCAACACCTGCCCCCAGGCTTGGTGTCATCTGCAAACTTACTGATGATGGACTTAATTCCCTTGTCCAGATCATCAATAAGGATATTGAGCAGGGTGAGGCCCAAGTGATCCCTGGGGGACACCACTAGTGACTGGCTGCTAGCTGGATGTTGCACCATTCACCACCACTCTGTGGGCCCAGCCCTCCAGCCAGTTCCTAACCCAATGCCACAGGCTGACAGCTTGGCCAGGAGTGTCAAAGGTGTCACCACTAACCCATGTCCCCTCAGCAGCACAGTGTTGGTGGCTCCCCCACTTCCCTGGGCAGCCTGTCCCAGGGCTTAGTTTCACACCTGGGTTACCAAATTGCCTGCCTCCCGAGAGGTAGCAATGGTGGTGGGAAGGATTTGATGCTCTCAATTCCAAGGCAGGAGGAGCATCACAGTCAGAGGGAGCTGACATGGTGCTGGGGGCTGCTCCTGCACTGTGAGGATCTCTCCAGATCCACATGGGGAACAGGACTGCCCCTTGCTGGAAGGCAGAAGGGCACTGCCACCCTGGTCTCCATGAGGAGCACTCCGCTCGAGCCTGCACACTGCTCTCCTCAGATCATCTCCTCCTTGACTGGTGAAATCCCAGAGCTGAAGCCAAGGGCAGCTGAAGGCAAGCAAAATTCTTTGTGTTGACTTCAGCACCCTTGGCTAAGGCTTCCTAGAGGACAATTTTCCTGGAAAGCCAGCATTGATGGATAGAGAGATGCTTCCTTGACAGATGTGCTGCTGCCAGCCAGGTAATGTGCAACTTTCATGATGTCTCTTCCTGATCTGGAGGGGTTTAGCTCCTTGGGGACACCAACCATGACTTATCATGGCAAAGGACCTGTGAGATTATGAAGTCCAACCTTCTACCCAACACCTCCATGACCACCAGACCACATGCTGAAGTGTGACATCTACTTTATCTTATCATGCTAATCCTCTTTTTCAGCTTTTCATTCTTCCACTCAGTGACACAGGAACTCACCAGAACTCCAACCATGAAGACGCTCATTGGAGCCAGCCCTGGCAAGCAAGAGAAAGGGCAGGTCCTCTACTGCAGGCAGCTCAGGAACACCCACAACCCATTATGTTGGGCTGATGAGAAGCAACAGAAGCTAGAAGAGCAGTGTTCAATCATAGAATCATAAAATTGTCAGGGTTGAAAGGGACCTCAAGGATCATCCAGTTCCAAGCCCCCTGCCATGGGCAGGGACACCTCACACTACATCAGGTTGCTTACAGCCACATCCAGCCTGGCTGCAAAAACCTCCAGGGAGGAGGTTTTCTACTACCTCCCTGGGCAATCTCTTCCATTGTCTCACCACCCTCATGGGGAAGAATTTCTTCCTTACATCCAATCTGAATCTACCCATTTCTAGTTTTGCTCCTTTGCCCCTAGTCCTATCACTCCCTGACACCCTAAAAAGTCCCTCCCCAGCTTTCTTGTAGCCCCCTTCAGATACTGGAAGGCCACAAGAAGGTCTCCTGGGAGCCTTGTCCTCTCCAGACTGAACAGCCCCAACTCTCTCAGTCTGTCTCCACTGCAGAGCAGCTCCAGCCCTCTGATCATCCTCCTGGCCCTTCTCTGGACACATTCCAGCACCTCCAGATCCTTCCTGTAATAGAGGCTCCAAAACTGGACACAGTGCTCCAGGTGGGGTCTCACCAGGGTGGAGTAAAGGGGGAGAATCACCTCTCTTGACCTGCTGGCCACACTTCTCTCAAAGTCAGCCTAAGCTCAGGGTTAAGGTGATACATAAAAGTCTAGTAGGTGACCCAGCATCAGATGCCTGAGCTTTGGCAGCTTGGTAGTAGCCTGGTTGTGGCTCTGAGCAACCTGATCTAGTGTGAGGCATCCCTGCCCATGGCAGGGGGTTTGGAGCTAGATGATCTTTGAGGTCCCCTTCCAACCCTGACAATTCTATGGTAGGTGGAAGCAGCAGCACATCAGAAGGCTGAAGCACTCCAAACAACTCAGCTCTGATTTAAGGAGAGCCATGTAACCTCAGCTTCTGCAAAAGTCTTCACAGAGGCATTTGGCTAGTGCTCTCCAGCAGCAGCTTTGGGAAGATCTTCTGACACACGAGAAAGCGGAAGAAATTGCCAGGAAAAAGTAGATTGAGGAGCAGCAATCCATATTTATGGCCACCCTGGCAAGTGGGCCATCTTAATTCCCCCACAACTGTCTGGGAGCCATGGGTGGACAAAGGCCTTGCTTCTGATGGCAGAATAGGAAAGTGAGGAGAGGTCTGAACGCTCCTGGATTGTGTTTCAGCCATGTTTGATTAGTAGCAGATGCAGCCAAGGGATATGCTGCCCTACCTCAGAGTGGCCAAAGACAACACAGGGAGCTTTGCCAAGAAAAGGATGACTACAAAATATGAGGCAGTGATGGGGAGGATGCCCAGAAGCAGATAAACACAGCATTCTCTGAGAGTAGTGCAGAGGAGAGGGACCTGGGGGGGCCTGGTGGAGGGGAGGGTGACCATGAGCCAGCAATGTGCTCTTGTGGCCAAGGTGGCCAACAGCATCCTGGGGTGGATTAGAAGAGCTGTGGTGAGTAAGTTGAGAGAGGTTCTCCTCCCCCTCTACTCTGCCCTGGTGAGGCTGCATCTGGAATATTGTGTCCATTTCTGGGCTTCTCAGTTCAAGTAGGACCTCAGGGAACTGCTTGAAAGAGTCTAAAGGTGCAGAAGGCTGTGGAACATCTCCCTGCTGAGGGAGCTGGGGCTCTTCAGCTTAGAGCAGAGGAGTCTGAGGGGTGACCTCATTCCTGGTTATGAAGATGTGCAGGGCAGTGTCAGGAGGACAGAGTCAAGCTCTGCTCAGGGATGTCCAATGATAGGACAAAGTGCAATGGGTGCAAGCTGGAGCAGAGGAGGTTCCATGGGAACAGAAGGAAAAAACTTTCCCTGTGAGGATGCCAGAGCCCTGGAGCAGGCTGCACAGAGAGGCTGTGGAGTCTCCTTCTCTGAAGAATTTCAAAACCCACCTGGATGTGTTCCTGTGTCACCTGCCCTGGGTGATCCTGCTCTGGCAGGGGGGTTGGACTGGGTGATCTTTCAAGATCCCTTCCAACCCCTAACATTCTGTGACTATTAAAAAAAAAAAAAAAAAAAAACAAAACAAACCAACCAAAACAAAAAAACCCCACAACCACCTATTTGTTATCCAGGCCTGAAACACCTCTCTGGAGCACTTGTTAACGGCCTTCAAGTGAAGAACTCCTCATGCTTGTCACAGGGGCTCACTGAAGAAGGCTGATGACCACCTCACAAATGACTTTTCCTAAGGACCTTGTCTGAGGTAACAGTTGGCACACAGAAAAAAAAAAAAAAAAAAAAATCATTTCACCAGCAGCTTAGCTGCAAATGAAACATCATGGACCCTAAAAAGGAACTGGGAATCAAAGGCTGCATTCTTCTCTGCCACAGTGACCCCTTTGTTTGGTTCTACCCCAAAGTTTCATTACCAAGGTCTGATACAGGAGCCTTATTAAATTGTGATTCAATGACGTGTCCACACAGGAGGCTGCTGGTTCTGCCTGTTGATGTGGCTTGCTTTCCTTAGACATTTCAAACACCCAGGCTTATGAAAGAGCTGCAAGATCTTTTCCCATGATTGCCAGGGAAGGAAGGATCTTTGCTCCTGCTCTAGCTGCATCTGGCCTTGCTCCAGAGGATAACATTTTCATTAAAAGTGCATTAGGTGCACAATTCACCACGCAGCCATCCTGATCCGAAGCCCACTGACCTGGCTCATAAGCCTTAATGGGCTTTGGTGAACTTTGCTGGTCTCTGTGAAAACAGAGTCACCCATCACTAGACTTACTTGGAGCTGCTTTCACCATCAGTTGGATCCAGTTTGTTCCCACTGCTTCCCCCTAATGCTGTGTTTCAGGATTCTAAAATGCTGCACAAGCTGAACCATGGCTCAGGGCAGGTAATTCATAATTCAGAGGTCATAGAATGGCTCAGGTTGGAGGGACCTCAGAAATCATCTACTCCAACCTCCCCACCATGGGCAGGGACACCTCTCAACTAGACTCAGCTGCTCAAGGCCTCATCCAACCTAGGCTTCAACACCCCCACAAAGGAGGCATCCACAGCCTCCCTGGGGAGCCTCACCACCCTCCTACTGAAGAACTTCTTCCTAAGCTCCAGTCTAACCCTGCTCTTCCTCAACTTCAACCCATTCCCCCTTGTCCTGTCTCTAGACGCCCTGATGAAAAGTCCCTCTGCAGCCTTCCTGTAGGATCCCTTCAGCTATTGGAAGGCAGCTCTGAGGTCCCCCCAGAGTCTTCAACCAGCAGCAGAAGGAGGGGACACAGTCTCAAGCTGTGCCAGGGGAGGTATAGGCTGGATATTAGGAGGAAGTTCTTCGCAGAGAGAGAGATTGGCCATTGGAATGTGCTGCCCAGGGAGGTGGTGGAGTCACCATCCCTGGAGGTGTTTGAGAGAAGCCTGGATGAGGCACTTAGTGCCATGGTCTAGTTGATTGGATAGGGCTGGGTGATAGGTTGGACTGGATGATCTTGGAGGTCTCTTCTCCAGGCTGAACACCCCCAGCTCCCTCAGCCTATCCCCATATCAGAGGTACTCCAGCCTTTAAAAGAAAGCCTTGGAGAAAGTCTCACCACCCTTCTACCGAAGAACTTCTCAAGCTCCTGTGCAACCCTCCTCCCCTTCAGCTTCAAACCCTTCCCTCTTGAGCAGCAGAGCTGCCATTGGGACAGGTGGGACACCTAAGAAAGGGTTAAACAGGAGCAAAGCCAAGCCAGTGCCCAAGTGTCAGCCCTGGGGCCTCCCATGAGCACGCAGCAGTGATGCATCTTCCCCTTCAGCTGAGTCACTTCCAGCAGCGCCCAGTGACGCAGGTGCAGAAAAATGCACTAAGAGCCAGGGAAATGCACAAACTCCACTGCTTTAAGGCCAGGGAAATCGTCACAAGTGTTCACTCTGACCCTCTGGAGACTGCAGCCTCACCCAGCAACTTGTGCCCATAACACACAGCTTCTGTTTGAGTGGAAGCATCCAAGCGTCACAGAGGAAGGCTTCGAAATCCTCTCTCCTGCTGTTTGTCAGCTGGGATGCTGTAAGAAAAACCAGAATCCACCTCTTTCCTGCTCTTCCAGGGAGTCTAAGTTAAGGTAAGGATGCCAAGATTTGTAAGACATTATTAAAATATTTGAGAAAGGAAAAACAAAACCAAAAAAAAGCACAAACCCCACAAAACCACAGAATTGTTTTGCTCAGATGAGACCTTTGAGAGCATTGAGCCTAACCGTTAACCCACTACTGCCAGCCCACCACTCAGCACCACACCTACACAGCTTTTACATCCCTCCAGGGATGGTGACTCCACCACCTTCCTAGCAGCCTGTTCCAGACCTTGACAACACTTTTGGTGAACAAATTTTTCCTACTGTCCAACCTAAACCTCTCCTGGCACAACCTGAGGCCCTTTGCTCTCATCCTATCACTTGCTACTCAGGAGAAAAGACCAATCTCCATCTCCCAACAACCTCCTTTCAGATAGTTATAGAGAGCCAGAAGGTCTCTCCTCAGCATCCTTGCCTCTAGGCTAAACATCCCCACTTCCCTCAGCAGCTCTTCCGAGTGCTGGTGCTCCAGACCCTTCACCACTTCCCTCAGCAACTCCTCCCAGTGCTGGTGCTCCAGACCCTTCACCAGTTCCCTCAGCAGCTCCTCCCAGTGCTGGTGCTCCAGACCCTTCACCACTTCCCTCAGCAGCTCCTCCCAGTGCTGGTGCTCCAGACCCTTCACCAGTTCCCTCAGCAGCTCCTCCCAGTGCTGGTGCTCCAGACCCTTCACCAGTTCCCTCAGCAACTCCTCCCAGTGCTTGTGCTCCAGACCCTTCACCAGTTCCCTCAGCAACTCCTCCCAGTGCTTGTGCTCCAGACCCTTCACCAGTTCCCTCAGCAACTCCTCCCAGTGCTGGTGCTCCAGACCCTTCACCACTTCCCTCAGCAGCTCCTCCCAGTGCTTATGCTCCAGACCCTTCACCAGTTCCCTCAGCAGCTCTTCCCAGTGCTTATGCTCCAGACCCTTCACCAGTTCCCTCAGCAACTCCTCCCAGTGCTGGTGCTCCAGACCCTTCACCAGTTCCCTCAGCAGCTCCTCCCAGTGCTTGTGCTCCAGACCCTTCACCAGTTCCCTCAGCAACTCCTCCCAGTGCTGGTGCTCCAGACCCTTCACCAGTTCCCTCAGCAGCTCCTCCCAGTGCTGGTGCTCCAGACCCTTCACCAGTTCCCTCAGCAGCTCCTCCCAGTGCTGGTGCTCCAGACCCTTCACCAGTTCCCTCAGCAACTCCTCCCAGTGCTGGTGCTCCAGACCCTTCACCAGTTCCCTCAGCAACTCCTCCCAGTGCTGGTGCTCCAGACCCTTCACCAGTTCCCTCAGCAACTCCTCCCAGTGCTTGTGCTCCAGACCCTTCACCACTTCCCTCAGCAGCTCCTCCCAGTGCTTATGCTCCAGACCCTTCACCACTTCCCTCAGCAGCTCCTCCCAGTGCTGGTGCTCCAGACCCTTCACCAGTTCCCTCAGCAGCTCCTCCCAGTGCTTGTGCTCCAGACCCTTCACCAGTTCCCTCAGCAACTCCTCCCAGTGCTGGTTCTCCAGAGCCTTTATCAGTTCCCTCAGCAACTCCTCCCAGTGCTGGTGCTCCAGACCCTTCACCACTTCCCTCAGCAGCTCTTCCCAGTGCTTGTGCTCCAGACCCTTCACCAGTTCCCTCAGCAACTCCTCCCAGTGCTGGTTCTCCAGAGCCTTTATCAGTTCCCTCAGCAACTCCTCCCAGTGCTGGTGCTCCAGACCCTTCACCACTTCCCTCAGCAGCTCTTCCCAGTGCTTGTGCTCCAGACCCTTCTCCAGCTTCATTCCCCTGTGTGATATTCCATATACTCAGAGCTGTGTGGCACAGGTGGTTGGAAGCTCCCAGTCCATCCCACACCTTCAGCATTGTCACCAGCAGCCCCACCAGCCTGGTCCATCCAGTTGTGCCCATCTGTCCCTTACAATTCACACAATACTGGTGCAAGCTGGTTAAAGCCACTGCTTCATGTCATCTACAGCTTCCTCTAGGCAGGAACAACTCTGTGTTCATTCAGCAGACAGCAGAGGAAGCTGCTCAAAGGTGGCAGAGGATGGCCAGAAGCTTTGGTGCCAATATAGGTTACTACTGGGAGATGGTGGCAGCCTTCTGGCTGAGTCAGCAAGATTTCTCCATGGGCCATCTATCACAGGCTGGCCTCTTCACAACCCCAAGGACCAGAGGGCTGGATCACAGAGGCACCATCTGGCAAAGGCAACTTAAATCATGCTTCACAAAGAACAAAATGTGTGTAAATATTTGTGCAAGATAAGAGGGGGGAGCAGCCAAGCAACATTTCAAAGAGCTGAGCAAGGGCAGAGCCTCAGTGATGGACACTGCTTGGGAACAATCAAAATAGGAAATCTAGCAGCATGTTTGTGTTAGGGTAACATTTGCTCTGCAGAGGGATTCTGTCCGTGGATGTCCTGCACATAGAACAGGCAGGGAAAGTATGAGGTCAGGGCACACAAAGATTTATATGAAGATCAGGCCTGAATCTCATGAGGCTCCTAACCAAAGCAGTCCCCAGCCACAGGACATCAAAAGGAAAGGCTGGTGGATGCCTCCTGAGGTTGATATATGGAGACACAGGCAGCTAATTGCTGAGATGTCTTTTGTTGAGATAATCTTGCCATATTCATAGAATCAGTCAGGGTTGGAAGGGACCACAAGGATCATCCAGTTCCAACCCCCCTGCCATGGGCAGGGACACCTCACACTAGATCAGGCTGGCCAGAGCCTCATCCAGCCTGGCCTTAAACACCTCCAGGGATGGGGCCTCAACCACCTCCCTGCACAACCCATTCCAGGCTCTCACCACTCTCATGGTGAAGAACTTCTTCCTCATGTCCAGCCTGAATCTCCCCACTTCCAGCTTTGTTCCATTCCCCCTAGTCCTGTCACTGCCTGATATCCTAAGAAGTCCCTCCCCAGCTTTCTTGTAGCCTCCTTCAGATACTGGGAGACAAATTTGTTCTCTGAAGAAGCTGCAGTCCTTCTGATGAGGATACATTGCAGGTTTTCTTTTTAATTTAATATTTTCTGAGTAATGCTCATAGCCCAGGATCACAGCACGGTGGACACCATCAAATCCAATCCTGAAATGGGGGTTCAGAAGTGCCATTACACCCCTGCCACCCTCAGCAGGCAAAGCTGCTGGTGCTGAGCCATAATGTCTCCACACAAAGCCAGAACCTCCTGACAGAGAGTGCAGAAAGACCACTGAAGAACTCTGCATATTTTCCAGGTAGGAAGCAGGCAGCGCCAGTTTCTCAGATGATGATCATCTTTTCCTCACCAGCCCAGGGATGACCATACTCTGCAGTAGCAGATGACTGCTACAGGATTTTAAAGACTTTGTACACCTCAGTCTCATTTTGCACCACAAGACAGATTCTCAGCACCTCTTAATGACTTTGACTTCTGTAGATTAGTGTTAGGCAATGTGGCTTCTGCTGCCACAGCCACCTACATCCCCATATAGGGAGCAAACCCACCCAACCCACCCCTAGCACCTGGGATTCACAGGCTCATAGGATGTTAGGGGTTGGAAGGGACCTCTGAAGATCTTCCAGTCCAACCCCCCCTGCCAGAGCAGAACCATAGAATCCAGCACAGGTCACACAGGAACACAGCCAGATGGGTCTGGAAAGTCTCCAGAGAAGACTCCACAACCTCTCTGGGCAGCCTGTTCCAGTGCTCTGTGACCCTCACAGTGAAGAAGTTCCTCTTCACATTGAGGTGGAACCTCCTGTGCTGGAGTTTCTATCCATTGCCCCTTGTCCTATCACAGGGTGCAAGTGAGCAGAGCCTGTCCCCTCCCTCTTGACACTCAGCCCTCAGATATTGATAGACATTGATTAGATCCCCTGTCAGTCTTCTCCTCTCCAGACTAACCAGCCCCAGGGCTCTCAGCCTCTCCTCACAAGGCAATGCTCCAGTCCCTTCATCATCCTGGTAGCTCTCCATTGGACTCTCTCAAGTAGATCCCTGTGCCCCCCGAACTGGGAAGCCCAGAACTGGATGCAATATTCCAGGTGAGGTCTGATTCAAACCATGCATGGGCAGCATGAGGTAACCACAGTGCAGTGGCTTCAGCTCTCTAATCCTAGCCACCAGATTCAAAAAGCTAAGGCTGCATAACTGGGGCAAGGAATGAGAGATGCATTTCCCCTCCCTTTCCTCTGCCAGGTGTTTTTAGCACATCAATGCTAAAAATGTCAGCATGCTCTAGGATCCCAGCCTGCTTTTCAATAAACTACCACAGCTCTGTCTCCATGGAATATGTTTCTTGCCAGAAAATATTATCTAATTTGTAGGCCTTTTATGATTTCTTTCTCTTTTTTTTTTTTTTTTTTCTTTCTAAGAGTCATAAAAAACAGCTTTAGGAAACAAATGACCAATGGAAAAAGATCCCTTCTGGTAGCCAAAGTGACCATGTAATTGATTTTTAGGAAGAGCATCTGAAGGAATGAGTCACCCCCCCCCACACACGGTTTGGACTCTAGCTGTAGGTTGTGTTTTAAGCCTCTCTGAAGCCTCATCCCAGTTTTCCACATCTAATCACAGGTGATTAGATGAGGAGATGAATCATCACAGCTCCTAAAGCTGATCTCATGCTCCAAGGGTGAAGGATTCACAGATCCTTGCTCTATAAACACTCACCCAAGGCTGCCAGCTGAGTTTCTCATGCTCTGAGCAGAAACTGCAAAGGTATCGCAGAACAAACTGCAGACTCATTACAGAACCTGAGGCCTCCTCCCTTAGATGGGGGTAAATATTATTAACTTAGGACATGGCTCAAAACTTCAGCTGGAGTCAGATGGAAAAACTTCACCTCCAAGGCAGGCTGTGTATCCTCTTTCTCCATGGCTTCACCCATTTTCTCATAGCTTGGCCCCAGCCGGCGAGGAGGTCAGGTTACAAATTCGCTCACTGGGCTGTGACGCTGTGCAAACACCACCCACACGCTTCACATGTGCCTGCTCTTCCATGGACATCTGGGCTCTCCACCGGGGCAGAAACAGCCCTCCCCTGGGCCAGCACTTGTGCAGCACACACCTCACACAAAACACAACTTCACAGACCCAGACTTTCCCCCTGGCACTGACAGAATTAATCAGATTGGAACAGATCTTTGAGATCAGGTCCAACCTATCACCCAACCCCTTCTAACCGAGTGCCTCATTCAGTCTGTTTTTAAACACTTCCAGGGACAGGGACTCCACCACCTCCCTGGGCAGCACATTCCAATCACTTTCTGTGAAGAGCTTCTTCCTCACATCCAGCCCAAACCTCCCCTGGCACAGCTTGAGACTGTGTCCTCTTGTTCTGTCACTGGTTGCCTGAGAGAAGAGACCAACCCCCACCTGGCTACAACCTCCCTTCAGGTAGTTGTAGAGAGCAGCTCCACTCCTCAAGATTTCTCCCCTGGCACTCCACACAGCTCCGCTCCTCAACCTTTTTCCTTACCAGCTCACATTTGTTCAGTACCACCACAGGGCTGCATCCTGCATCTTCTGGAAGATGCAGAGAGCCCTGTCTGAGTTGCTCAGGACTTTTCTCATTGCCTTCCCATTCATCCAACAACAGGATATCAGGTAGTGACAGGACTAGGGGGAATGGAAGAAAGATGGAAGCGGGGAGATTCAGGCTGGATGTAAGGAAGAAATTCTTCACCATGAGAGTGGTGAGAGCCTGGAATGGGTTGCCCAGGCAGGTGGTTGGGGTCCCATCCCTGGAGGTAACAGAATCATAGAATCAGCCAGATTGGAAGAGATCTCCAAGATCATCCAAGTCCAACCTATCATGCAGTTGTATCCAATCAACTGGACCATGGCACATCCAGCCTTCTCTTCAACACCTCCAGGGACAGCAACTCTACCACTTCCCTGGGCAGCCCATCCCAATGGCCAATCTCTCTCTCTGTGAAGAGCTTCCTCCTAACATCCAGCCTATACCTCCCCTGACACAGCTTGAGACTGTGTCCTCTTGTTCTGGTGCTGCTTGCCTGGAAGAAGAGACCAACCCCCACCTGGCTACAACCTCCCTTCAGGCAGTTGTAGACAGCAATAAGGTCTCCCCTGAGCCTCCTCTTCTCCAGGCTAAACACCCCCAGCTCCCTCAGCCTCTCCTCACAGGGTTTGTGTTCCAGACCCCTCCCCAGCTTTGTTGCCTTTCTCTGGACACCTTCCAGTACCTCAACATCTCTCTTGAATTGAGGAGCCTAAAACTGGACACAGGACTCAAGGTGTGACCTGACCAGTGCTGAGCACAGGAGAAGAATAACCTCCCTTTTCCTGCTGGCTACACCATGCCTGATCCAGGCCAGGATGCCACTGGCTGCCTTTGCCACCTGGGCACACTGCTGGCTCATGTTCAGGTGTTTAAGGCCAGGCTGGATGAGGCTCTGGCCAGCCTGATGTAGTGTGAGGTGTCCCTGCCCATGGCAGGGGGGTTGGAACTGGATGATCCTTGTGGTCCCTTCCAACCCTGACTAATACTATGAACAGTGTTGAGAATTCTGCTTACAAAAGACAGTAGGCAAGTACAGAAGTACAAAACCCTGAGCAACTCAACCCTTACTAACATGATTGCTAAATCATATTGCATTTGCATTCCAGGTCCTGGTCCACAACCCCCTTTCCTCTGGTCATAACAGGCAGCACTGGAGCCTCTGCATATCACAGAATGTTAGGGGCTGGAGGAGATCCAGTTCAACCCCCCTGCCAGAGCAGGATCACCTAGAGAAGATCACACAGGAACACATCCAAGCAGGTCTTGAATACCTCCAGAGAGGGAGGCTCCACAACCCCCCTGAGCAGCCTGTTCCAGAGCCCTTATGCATCACAGAGCACACCAGTTTTCAAAGACTCCCAGAGCAAGAAAATGTCTCTCAGTGCAAATCAGCCTTCTCGTTACCATGGAAATCTTGGCCAAATAAATATTGTGCAAGCTCATTTGCTATGAAAGAAAGAGGAAAAAAAAAAAAATCAGTCATAAGCCAGGATTTATGTATGATGCTCTGTGCATAGCATCTCCTCTTCTTTCCATCCATCACACTTCTCTGCAGCCACAATTTCCAGCACCCAGCATAGCTGGCCACAAACACTCGAGATGCTTGGCCTGGGTTGCACATTTATAACTTTGACAGGTTTTCAGAACCAGGAGAGGTTGTTATTCTAGTCCCATCCAGCTTCCTGTAAAACACAAACCAAACCAGTCTCAGCTGATAATTTCTGTATCAGGCCCTGTGACTTCTCCTTGAACCGGCACCAGAGGCCCTCTCGATGCTCCTGCAGCTCCTATATTATGCACCTCACAGTTCCTATATTCCTCCAGGCAACATGAAGGAGAGAAGGGAGCTACAGTCCCTTCTGCTGCCCATTTGCCTGATAAACGGAGCAAGTGGAAAAAAAAGAGTGCCAGCAGTGTTTTGAAAAGCTGTCTAGTCTTGGAGGCAAGTAAAGCCTCTGCATTCCTCACTGACAGAGGCTATGGACCAGGGTCCATAATCTGTTCTACAGCTTTAGCTTCACAACCCCAGCACTCATTCAGATCCCACTCTGAAGGGAAGCTGGAAGATTAACATCAGCTCCTAGCCCAAGCCTGTGGTAACTAAAGCCCTGCCTGCACTTTGACAGAGGCACTAACAGGGTCTTTTATGAGGACTGCCAAGGGAAGTCTCCAAGACAGCTGAGAACTTTGAGGTTAAAATTTGAAAGGAAGACAAATTTCTCCTCGTAGTCATGTTACAGCACATGACAAACTATTCCAGGGGGGATGCTTAACCAGGATGCTAAAAGAAATTTTATGGGGAACTAGAGTCATTCATCTCAAAGGAGGATGAAAGAGAAACTTATTACCTAGGAGGAAACAACGCAAGGTAATATTTCGCCCTCAATTTTATTCTGTTTCTAAGGCAATTCACTCAGATAAAGCTTGCAAAGCCATTTGAAGATGAAAAGTTCTTTACAATAACCAGATCCATAGGATGATGATTTAAGGAAATATTATGCCAGTTGTCACCAAAGTAGAAGTTTTCACATTTCAGTTATTTCAGATGATTATGAAACTTTCCAAGCCCTGCATTCTTCCACCCAGAGATTTCCCAGATTTCCCACCCACAGAGAGCCTGAAATCTCTATATAAGGAGTTTTCCCCCCACTTCACAGACCAAAGCAACCTTCCCCAGCTAGAAACAGGGCTAACATCCCTCAACATGCAGTTTAGCACCTTTAGTCCTGACTTCAGCCCCTCAGCTCCCCATTACAGCAACAAGTAGATGCTCTGCAGCCCACTCTGACTGCTCTTTGACTAATTGCCTCCAGAGGTAGCAGACCTGAGTTCTGAGCACAGGGAGGAAGATTTTCTTCTTAGGATATAGGGAACAAAGCATCTAGTTGCTTTGTTCCCTACTTTGCAGAGATGATTAAACCACCTCTCCAACACAGGTCAGTAAGCTCTGCTGATGTGGGACCGGGGGGATGGGGCTCCGTCCCCTCCAGCACAGCAGGAGACATGCAGAATGCAGCCCAGGCCAGCCTCACAACCTTGGAAGTGCTCCCAAGCCAAGAACAACAGTAAATAACCTGCTCTCAACCAAGCAGCACAAGGATTTCTAGGCTCAGCTGGGGCCTCTTCTGGGGTTTTTTGACTGAGATGCCTTGGAAGTACAGCACAGAGAGTGCTGCTGAAGGGGATATTTGCAAGGAGCCCCGCCACGACCTCAGCTTTAAAAAACATTTCAATCAGAAGGGCTCAGAAGTCATGCCAGTGCCAAATTATCCCCATGCACTACAAGAAAGGAAGCTAATCCCTGCTTCTCAATGATAATTAGCACAATGAGAAACACCTTTCTGACATGATGCAGCTCGGAGCCAAAGCCCAAAGCTGTCTGAAAAGGAAATTTCTTCAAAGGGAGCAGGTGATAAAGTCTTGAGTGGTGCATTACACCACAGCAGTGATGCTCAAAGAAGCAAACCACCTGGCCTTCCAAGCTCACCTGCTGCATCTGGCCACCACCTATGAGCCACCTCCCATGGTTTTGGACATAGGCAGGATTTGTTCTTCTTTCCAGTGGCCAGACACTCTCGATTTTCTAACTATGCCACCAAGGAAATAATCCCCTAGGTGATGAAGGGCTACAAGACTCTGCACAGTGACTCGATCTTTTGTGGATTTTAGTGGAACCAACTTCACAGGATGGATGTTAAGGAAAATAATTCAAAAATGTTCTTATTGAACATTGCAGAGAAGACATCACAGAATTGTCAGAGTTGGGAGACACCCCAAGGATTATCCACAGTTCCAAATCCCCCTGCCATGGGCAGGGACACCTCACAATAGATCAGGTTGCTCAAAACCATGTCCAGCCTGGCTGCAAAAACCTCTAGGGATGGGACCTCCACCACCTCCCTGGGCAACCTGTTCCAGTGTCTCACCACCCTCATGGGGAATTTCTTCTTAACATCTAATCTAAATCTTTCTTCCTCTAGCTTAGATCCATTCTCCCTAGTCCTGTCACCACCTAACACCCTAAAAAGTCCCTCCCCAGTTTTGTTGTAGCCCCTTCAGATACTGGAAGGCCACAATAAGACCTCCTCAGAGCCTTCTCTTCTCCAGACTGAACAACCCCAACTCTGTCAGCCTGCCCTCACAGGAGGGGTCCTCCAGCCCTCTGATCATCATCACACCATAGATGTGGCAGTTAAACTGCAGGCTTAACTCCCAGGTGATTTTCCATGCACCTACCCTCATCCCCAGGCCTGAACTGGTTCTTTATATGAGAACAGATATCACAGAAATAAAAATTTCCATGCACCTCATTCAGAGAGGTTGGACTGGAACGTTGGCACTGGCACCTGTAAGATGACAGGTGAGAGTTTCAACCACAGGGCTGCCAAGCAGTGCTGGGGAAAGGATTACACCAAACCAGAACCACCTCAGACTCAAAACCTCACTGCTGCTCTTACTCAAAGGGTTGGAGGCTGGGAATCCAGTGTTCCCTCACACCAATCCTCTCCAGCCACGCCCCAAGGTATGGGGTAGAACAACATTGCATTACTATTAGGATGGATTGATTGCCTCTGCCCCATCAAACTGGTAAAAAAACCAGCAGAACTAGAAGCTTTAAAAGTTCCTGGCAAGATCTGGAAATGTTTTTTCTTTTTTTTTTTTTTGTGCAAAAACCAGCCCCAGGTGCCAATGCCACCCTTCATCCCATCAGAGTACAGATGCCACTTGTCCCCCAAAGTCAGAGCAAAGAATACATCCTGAGCCCTTTTTACCCTGGAGAGAAGACTGAGAGGGGATCTAATCAATGCCTACAAATATCTGAGGGCTGGGGGTCAGGAAGGAAGGGACAGCCTCTGCTCACTTGTGCCCTGGGGCGGTGGATGTAAACTACAGCACAGGAGGTTCCACCTCAATATGAGGAAGAACTTTGTCACTGTGAGGGTCCCAGAGCACCACAACAGGCTTCCCAGAGAGGTTGTGGAGTCTCCTTCTCTGGAGATTTTCAAGCCCTGTTTGGATGCATTCCTCTGTGACCTGTGCTAGATCCTATGGTCCTGCTCTGGCAGAAGGGTTCGACAGGAAGATCTCCAGAGGTCCCTTCCAACTCCTAACATCCTGTGATCCCTGCTTCCCCCAGCATAAGCAGTGGACAGGGTGTGTTTGCAGGGAAATGTAGAAATCTTACCCCAAAAAAAGAAGCTGAATTCTGCTCAGAAAGAGCTCTCCTCTGAGGAAGATAAGATGAGAGAGAGCAAATCATTTGTGACAGATGGCAGGGGTGGTGGGGAATGCACTAATGGGAAGCACACACATCCCAGGAGGATAGAAGCCATGTAAAAACCTTATAAAAACCCAACTGCATGTCCCACTGGGCTGCTCCACTGTGTTCTTTATGAAAGATATATTCACTCTGAGGCAAATCTCGGTTTCTGTCAGGAGCCCAGTATTATACCAGTGCTGTGAACTGGTTAGTTAAAGTCTGTAGACACCCATGTGGATATTGAACCCAGATTTGTATAGACAGTGCTCCAGGAACCCAGGCACTCTGCAGATTTGCTAAATGCTGGAACCTGGGTCAGCAGCACAAACTGCAGTGAGCTTACAAGCAAGGTCCTGACCATGCTGCAACTCCATACTGCAGCTGCAGATTAGGAGGGCTGTGGTCAGTAGGTCAAGAGAGGTTCTCCTCCCTCTCTACTCTGCCCTGCTGAGGCTGCATCTGGAATATTGTGTCCAGTTCTGGGCCTCTCAGGTCAAGAAGGACCTCAGGGAACTGCTTGAAAGAGTCCAGCACAGAGCCATAAAGATGATTAAAGGAGTGGAACATCTTCCTTATGAGGAGAGCCTGAGGGAGCTGAGGGCTCTGTAGCTTGGAGAGAAGGAGCCTGAGAGGTGACCTCATTCATGTTGATAAAGATGTGCAGGGTGAGTGCCAAGAGGCTGGAGCCAGGCTCTGCTGGGTGATGCCCAATGACAGCACAAGGGGCAATGGTGGAAGGTGAGGCATAGGAAGTTCCATGGAAACAGGAGGAAAAAAAATATTTTCCCTGTGAGGGTGACAGAACACTGGAAGAGGCTGCCCAGGGGGGTTGTGGAGTCTCCCTCTCCGGAAGTATTCAAGACCCACTTGGATGTGTTCCCGTGTGATCTGCTCTGGGTGATCCTGCTCTGGCAGGGGGTTGGACTGGTTGATCTCCCAAGGTGCCTTCCAACCCCTAAACTTCTGTGATTCCATGATTGTAGCTGGTTAGAGCCACTGCAGCTAGGGCAAAAGGCAGCCTTGCTTTCTTTCCCTCCCCTCCTTTCTCTGCCTTCCATTTATTCTAAATTCACTTTCCTTTCTTTCTCCTCTTCTTCCCTTCTCTTCCTTCCCCTTTCCTAAAACTAGCATTACTCCAGGAGTGCTGCCTTGCAGCAGTGTACAGCTCAGGTTTCCCTTTCAGATCCATCCTTAATCCTCTGCCATCATGGGAATGCAGAGTTTTGGTGGAAGCTCCATTCCAGGCCCTCATGCTGGCTGCTCCACCTACAGCTAAGTGATTTCCACCTCTCTGCCAGGTGATGCATCTCACTTTGGCTTAAATTACTTGCTCCTCTCCATTCATATCAATGTTACCTGCTCAGGAAAATAAACCCCACATAAATACCAGTGTCTGGGCAACTGGAGAGGAACATTTACCCAGGGAACTGAATGTGAAACAGGGTAAAAGACCAGTAGTGAGAGCACCTCAGAGCAAGTCCCCCTTGGTTGTCTGCAGTCTGTGGGCCTTCATCTAGTTCCAGGCAGTGCTTAGGCAAAGGCTTAGCTTTAAGCAACACGTAATCTCATTTACTTTATAAAGCCAAACTATAGGATAAAAGTCTCTGAATGGAATAATCACACCAAACAACGGTGAAAGAGCAGAAGGGTGGGTAGGACCTCCAAATTCTACACAGCCCAACAGCAACCTGCAGGGGTACTGGTTGACAGCAGCTGTCCCAGCCAGCAGTGTGCCCAGGTGGCCAAGAAGGCCAATGGCATCCTGGCCTGCATCAGGAAGAGTGTGGCCAGCAGGAGCAGGGAAGTCATTCTGCCCTGTGCTCAGCACTGGTTAGGCCACACCTTGAGTACTGTGTCCAGTTCTGGGCTCCTCAGTTTAAGAAGGACATTGAGATGCTTGAATGTGTGTAGAGAAGGGCAACAAGGCTGGGGAGGGGTCTGGAGCACAGCCCTGTGAGGAGAGGCTGAGGGAGCTGGGGGTGTTTAGCCTGGAGAAGAGGAGGCTCAGGGGAGACCTCATTGCTGTCTACAACTACCTGAAGGGAGGTTGTGGCCAGGAGGGGTTTGGTCTCTTCTCCCAGGCAACAGTGACACAAGAGGACACAGTCTCAAGCTGTGCCACAGGAGGTTTAGGCTGGATGTGAGGAAGAAATTCTTCCCAGAAAGAGAGATTGGCCATTGGAATGTGCTGCCCAGGGATGTGGTAGAGTCACTGTCCCTGGAAGTGTTTAAAATAAGCCTGGATGAGGCACTTAGTACCATGGTTTAGTTGATTAGATGGTGTTGGGTGGTAGGTTGGACTTAATGATCTCAAAGGTCTTTTCCAGCCTGCTTAGTTCTGTGATTCAAAGCCCTATCACCAACCACTGCACGGAGAGCTTTGCATTCCAGGCCTCAGTGCTATAAAGGACTGATTTGATTCCAGAGATGCAGCTCACTGCTTTATAACAGCACATGCTGCTTTGATGAGATGGTCCAGAGGAAAACATCCAGCACACTTATCAGCTGAAACCACAGGTAGCACACAGGGAAGCAGATGAAGGAAATAACATGTTTTGCACAGGCAGCTATGCCCCAAGCACACAAAAAAGCCCAGGGGACAGTTAAGTCTGAGTACAGCTGCTGGGGTTTAATGCTACAGAACCACTGAAAGATTTATGTCTACATCTCAAACAGGCAGGAGTTTGGTTGGGATTCAAGGCAAACAGTAGTGGGTCACCTTTCATTTAGCATCCTGAGCAAGGCTGGATAGAAGAGGAATTTCAGCAGGAAAACAGCCACAGGTAGGAGCTGTGAATTCCTTGAACGAGGCTCAGGGGTAAATCCTGCTGGTCACTCCCCAGGATAGAGCCAGGAGGATGCTTAGGGGACTTGAGCATCTCCCCTGTGAAGAGAGACTGAGAGCCCTGGGGCTGTTTAGTCTGGAGAAGAGAAGGCTGAGAGGGATCTGATCAATGTCTATCAATATCTGAGGGGTGGGTGTCAGGTGGAGGGGGCCAGGCTCTTTTGGGTGGTTCACAGTGATAAGACAAGGAACAATGGGTTCAAACAGAAGATTTCACCCCAACATGAAGTGCAACTTCTTTACTGTGAGGGAGACAGAGCACTGGAACAGGCTGCCCAGGGGGGTTGTGGAGTCTCCTTCTCTGGAGACTTTCCAAACCCACCTGGATGCATTCCTGTGCAGACTACCCTAAGTGATCCTGCTCTGGCAGGGGGGTTGGACCTGATGATCTCTGGAGGTCCCTTCCAAACTCTGATGTACTGTGACACTGTGATTTTACCTGCCCCACCAGGATATTCAGGAACCCCAAGTTGGCAGCAGGCACCCCATCCCAAAACCAACTTTCAAATCTTCAGAGTCAGGAGGTGATGGAAACACCTTCCACTATGGGGTTAAGAGAATACAAACACCTTTTAAGATGAATCCTGACCAACTCATGAGTAAAGATTTGTGATAGTCTAAAGGCTATGCCTTTAAAATTTCTCACAGATCTTGAACAGAAAGTAGGGAAATGTAAATAAATCACTATTGAGTGTAAAAGGGAAAATAAAGATAATCCTCAACAATCCCATTGGAGAGATATCTACTATAAGATTGAGTTCCCAAAACAATTTCTCTCTCTTCTTGCTCCTTCACTCTGGGAGATACTAACTTGCTTCTGCTTGCCCTTGGCTCATTGTTTTTGACTGGTATTAACTTCTCTGCTTCTGTCTCTTGTCCCTTGTGTACAAGGGGATAGGGGAGGAGGCAGGGAAGGGAGAAGCTGTTGCAGGCCCCCTGGTCTTTGGCCAGGGAGGTCCTTGTGCTGTTCATTAGTTGTAAATCCCTGTAAATACTGTGTATTTGTACATATTCAGCGGGGGTTGTAGTTTTGCTTGTAAATACAGCTTCCATTGGCTTCCAACTGAGCTGGTCTAGCAAAGCTGATGGGGGACGGGATTTTTCAACCCACCACAAGAGTCAGGATGTGGATTTCTCCAGCAGCTGAGGACAGTGACCCAGGACATCTCTCAACCCAAAGAGCAAAACATTTTGGCCTTCGATGTTTGCTGGACTAGCTCTAAAGTTATCCTAAACGATTTCTACCATTCCCCCACCACACTGTGCTGCTCTTGATCGTTCTGTCCAAGTCTCCCCATCTCTGGGTGTGCATTACCATCATGAAATCCGAGTCTGCCACTTAATGCCTACCATCCCTGCAGGCTGTAACCACTTGCCCTGTGCCCAGCACCATCCCAGCTATTTGTTGCCGCAATGAGGGAATACAAAAGCTTTACGTGCAGGAGATGGAAAAGGTTCAAATCAATATTTTGGCTGCTGGAAATATTTATGGAAAGAACCCCATGAATTAGGGAGCTCTGTTCATTCCACTGACATTTCCTAACTGCCTTAACCTTTGCTGTTTCTTGTGGTTGGCTCCTGTTTAATACGTTCTAATTATACGAGAACCAGGAAGCAAAGTGAAGGGCTGAGATTAAACAACAGCCAGAAATACTGCAGGACAGATTCTCAGCACTCAGCCTTACAGATCTACATCTCCAAGCCCACTGCCTGACAGATCACAGGATGTTAAGGGTTGGAAAGGACCTCTGGAGATCAAGTCCAACCCCCCTTGCCAGAGCAGGACCATAGAATCCAGCACAGGTCACACAGGAACACATCCAGACTGGCTGGAAGGTCTCCAGAGAAGGAGACTCCAGAACCTCTCTGGGCAGCCTGTTCCAGTGCTCTGACACTCCCAGTGAAGAAGTTCCTCCTCATGTGGAGGTGGAACCTCATGTGCTGTAGTTTCCATCCATTGCCCCTTGTCCTATCACAAGGCAATGAGCAGAGCCTGTCCCTTCCTTCCTGACACTCAGCCCCTCAGATATTTATAGACATTTATTACATCCCCTCTCAGTATTCTGTTCTCCAGACTAACCAGCCCCAAGTCTCACAAGGCTATCTGGCACACAGCCAAGGCTAAGTTTCATGCCCATTCACTCATTTGAGGGCAGAATCTGTCCCTTTGATGGCACCCTGTTAATATTTCCTTGTGTGTTCATGCAGAGGGGTCCCAGAGGCCAAATGGCTCCTGCAAAACAATCACCATTTCCTTTGCTCTTCATACAATGAGAAAGGAAGGAGAGGGAAAAGGGATTTGAAAGCCTTCAGTTAGTGTTAGGCAGATGTTCCCAGAGCCCTTGGCCCACCTGAAGCACTGATCAGGTAAATCTGCAGCAGCAGCTGCATCTACCATCCAAGCAGCAAATCACCCAGCAGTGATTTAGGAGCATAGCAATAGCTGTTACAACACACACAAGACTGGAGCCACTTTCTCCTGGCTCCACCTTCCAAGTGCATGCAGGCAGCTGCAAAATTCAGATCCACAAGTGGAAGAGGTCAGCAAGCTGTCCTAGTTCAGCAGGATGCATGGAGCACAGCCCTGTGAAGAGCAGGTGAGGTAGCTGGGGGTATTTAGCCTGGAGAAGAGGAGGCTCAGGGGAGACCTTATTGCTCTCCACAACTACCTGAAGGCAGGGGGTTGATCTCTTCTCCCAGGCAACCAGCACCAGAACAAGAGGACACAGTCTCAAGCTGTGCCACAGGAGTTTTAGGCTGATGCAAGGAAGAAGTTCTTCTCAGAAAGAGTAATTGGCCATGGGAATGTGCTGGTGGTGGAGTCACCATCCCTGGAAGTGATTAAAAAAAAGCCTGGGTGAGGCACTCAGTGCCATGGGTTAGTTGATTACATGGTGTTGGGTGACAGGTTGGACTTGATCTCAAAGGTCTGTTTCAACCTGGTTTATTCTGTGGAATGCCAGATGGCTGCCTTGCTGTTCAGCACCTTCCAGAGTGGATGGCTGAGCTTCAGGTAGACAGGCTGTCCCTTGTCACAAAGGGCAGCTGGAGACCCAGCAATCTGCTGACATGGCACAGAACTCACCAGGTTAAAGCTAGCTGGAGATGGGCACCTGTGGAACAACTGCAGCTCTGCTGAAGAATCAGATGTAGCTTCAGCATGAGACACTCAACCATCACCTCCACTTTGGACATCAAAAATGACAGTATCAGCTACAGCAGCACTTACACATGGCCATGATGGTCTCAGACTGCAGTCCTGGTCACACTGCCATCCACATCTCCACCTCCTGCTCTCTTTGACCACCATAGGATAGTATCTGAGATGCTTATGGGTCGAACAAGAGGTCTAATGAGATTACAAGCACTACTTCTGATCTAGCATCCTCCTGCCTCTTTGCAGACAAGGCAGAGATCCATGGAATGGCTCAGGTTGGAAGGAATCTCAGAGATAATCTACTTCAATCTCCCCACCCAGGGCAGGGACACCTTTCAACTAGACTCAGCTGCTCAAGGACTCATCCAGCCTGGCCTTCAACACCCCCACAAAGGAGGCAGCCACAGCCTCCCTAGGCAGCCTATTCCAGAGTCTCACCACCCTCCTACTGAAGAACTTCTTCCTAAGCTCCAGTCTAACCCTGCTCTCCCTCAGCTTCAAACCCCTTGTCCTGTCTCTGGACACCCTGATGAAAAGTCCCTCTGCAGCCTTCCTGTAGGATCCCTTCAGATATTGGAAGGCAGCTCTAAGGTCCCCATGGAGTCTTCTCTTCTCCAGGCTGAACACCCCCAGCTCCCTCAGGCTGTCCTCACAGCAGAGCTGTTCCAGCCCTTGGATCATCTTTGTGGCTCTCCTCTGGACTTTCTCCAACAGCTCTGTGTCATTCTTACAACGTGGACACCAGAACTGGAGGCAGGATTGGAGGTGGGGTCTCAGCAGAGCCATGCACAGCAACAAGAAGAGAGGCCATCATCTTTTCTGTTTGGCCTGTGTAAATGTGAGCCCTCTGAGCAATTCTGCTCCCCTCCTCATGGTCCATGTGACTGCTGAGGGTGCCTGGCTGCCATCATGTAGGACAGCTTCTGATAAGATGCAGCATCAAAGGGGCTCCTGCATGTGGTTACTGTGTCCAGTTCTGGGCCCCTCAATTTAAGAAGGGCATTAAGATACTTGAACATGTCCAGAGAAGGGCAATGAGACTGGGGAGAGGCTTTGAACACAAGCCCTACAAGGAGACGTTGAGGGAGCTGGGGGTGTTTAGCCTGGAGAAGAGGAGGCTCAGGGGAGACCTCATTGCTGTCTACAACTACCTGAAGGGAGGTTGTAGCCAGGTGGGGTTTGGTCTCTTCTCCCAGGCAAGCAGCACCAGAACAAGAGGACACAGTCTCAAGGTGCACCAGGGGAGGTTTAGGCTGGATGTGAGGAGAAAGTTCTTCAGGGAGAGAGTTGTTAGACATTGGAATGTGCTGCCCAGGGAGGTGGTGGAGTCACCATCCCTGGAGGTGTTCAAGAGGGTGGCACTTGGTGCCATGGTTTAGTAGTCATGAGGTCTGGGGTGACAGGTTGGACTTTGATGATCCTTGAGGTCTTTTCCAACCTTATTGATTCTATGATTCTGTTACAATTAAATCTCTGCTTAAGCACTTGGCTGAGCCCAGGCCCTTGTTGAACTGCAACAGTCTGAGGCAGGGGCCATCTTTCTCTGTAAGACATGTCACACAGTCAGTTTAACCCCAACTGGCCTCCTCTATCCCACTACAATGAAAATAAAGAGCTAGGAGTAACCACAATAAATGCTGTGGCCCTGGTAAGTTTCTTTCCTTTGTGTTTCCAAGCACTGGCACACAACCTTCAAGGAGGGATGTTGCTGTCTGCTACCATCAACACCACCAAAAAATAAATAGAAATTATATGAATTAAGTGATGCTTGGGGGACTTGAACATCTCTGATATGAAGAGAGACTGAGAGATCAGGAGCTGCTTAATCTGGAGAAGAGAAAGCTGAGGGAAGGATCTGATCAACATCTACCAATATCTGAGGGGTGGGTGTCAGGATGAAGGTGCCAGGCTCTATTTGGTGGTGCCCAGTGACAGGACAAGGAACAATGGGTACAAGCCAGAACACAGGAGCTTGCACCTCAACACAAGGAGACACTTCTGTATGGTGAGGGTGGCAAAGTACTGCAACAGGCTGGAAGAGAGGTTGTGGAGTCTCCTTCTCTGGAGACTTCCAAAACCCTCTTGGATGCATTCCTCTGTGACCTGCCCTAGGTGATCCTGCTCTGGCAGGGGTTTAGGTCTTGATGATGTCTAGAAGTCCCTTCCCAACCCCTCACATTCTGTGAAAGGGTCAAGTTTCAAACAACATAAACCCAACCACAGCCAATACTCTGTGTGGATGCAGTGTAGTTTAGACTCCATTGTGTTTCCTCCTGGTCTGTCTACTTCCTCAAAGCACATCAAGAAGAATCCCTCTGCAACAGCCAAGCCTAACACAGTTTATCAGTTCAATAAACATCCCCATTCCGCTATTGCTTAAGGGGCAGGAGGAATCCTGGGTTGGTCTACAGAGAATATTTTTTTTTTTTTTTTGGACAGCAAACCTCTTGGCTTCTCTGTTTAAAAAAAAAAAAAAAAAAAAAAAAAAAAAGTTAGTGCTAGCAGAACCTGTTCCTAGCCCAGAGAGCCTCTGCTTTATTTTCAGGAACTCTGCCTCCCTCCCCACACACCTTTATTTTGTTTAAAAAAACAAAACCAAAAGTTTGTTTTAATAGCCTGACCTGGGGAATTTTTTTTTTTCTGAGTACCTACATCTCTTTATGGTATCTGTGCCATGCATTAGGCAATCTCACAGAATTAACCAGGTTGGAAAAGACCTTTGAGATCATCAGGTCCAACCTATCACCCAACACCATCTAATCAACTAAACCATGGCACTGAATGCCTCATCCAGGCTTATTTTTTAAGCACTTCCAGGGATGGTGACTCCACCACCTCCCTGGGCAGCACATCCCAATGGCCAATCTCACTTTCTAGGATGAATTTCTTCCTCACATCCAGCCTAAACCTCCCTTGGCACAGCTTGAGACTGTGTCCTCTCATTCTGCCACTGGTTAGCTGGGACAAGAGACCAACCCCCACCTACTTACAACCACCCTTCAGGTAGTTGTAAACAGCAACAAGGTCTCCCCTGAGCCTTCTCTTCTCCAGGCTCAATTGCTCTATTGCTTTGCACAGGGAAAAAAAATGTTCCCTTTGGAAACTTAATTGGAGAAAACCTCTGGCTCCCACTGCAGTTTCCCCATTGGTGTCATTAGAGTCCCGAAGCTCTTAATGCTCTAACACACTTTGGGATGAAGAGTGCTGCATTAGCACAGGTGCAAATAGCTTCCTGATTATGATTACTAATTTAATAATAAGGGGCTGCTGGTACACACTAATTAGATCCATGTTGTTCTGTGCTGGGGGAGCAGCTCCAGAAGTTTCCACAGCTGTCAGCTGCTGTTTCCTCATGATTGCTACAGAAAGCAAACAAACCATAAAGGCAATTCATGACTGTTACAAACGCTCCGTAACTTCAACCACCTTGACATTTCTCAATGTCTAAGAGCTGCCTGCTTGCTCTTCTCTCTGGTGTCAGAAAGGGAGCAGAGCCAGCTGAAGGAAGGACAACCCAGCTACAAGATAATTCGAGGGCCAAGCAATTCGTTTGGCTCTAAGGAGCTGTTTTCACATGCAGAAAGTTATTCCCCACCTCTGCTCTGACCAACCCATCCCCAGCTTTCACTCCATCACATTGATCTTGACACCACATTCAGCCTTCTAGGCTTTTCTGGAGTTTTCCTGCAAGGTAAAGCGCTGACCTGTTTGAAAAGTAAAAAGCTTTTCCATTTTATCCATGGGGATTCACTTCCCTCCCCACCCCCCCACTAGAAAAAAGGATGGAGGCATCCAGTTCCCTGTGCCTGCTGCTGAGTCCCTCCAAGTTTCTCATAAACTCACCCCAAGAACAGAGCTTAAAGCTCTTAAGTGATATTCAAAGCCCTCAGCATGAGGTTTATGGCTTCCAGTGACTGCTGAGAATACAGTTATAAAGTGACAAGGTCAGAGGTGGGTGTTTGAATGCTCTTCCACAAACACATCCCTATAAAACCCTGACACTGCCCAAGACCTAATTTCAAGCAGTTTGGTAGAAGCAGCTGGATGGCATCAAATCAGAGGTCTGCACACAGAGAACAGCTCACAGGGCTGACTCTGCAACCAAGTGACCTTTCTAGGAGAACCAGGACACTCCTACTCTCTGTTGTGCTGTTTATCACTCAGTGATTTTTGACTTTTTTTCCAAATTAAATTGCCTGTTTACCACAGAAGAGAAGAAAATTTTGTTTGGTCTCTCTTCTATCTTGGTTTCATTTAGAAGTTATGATAGTTCTGGTTTGGATTTGGGGTGCTTCCTCAGGGACTTCTTGGTCTTCTGTGCAAACTTCCCCCCCCCCCCCCAGGACAGTCAGAGCATCATGATGAGTTCAGGGTGTGAGGACCAAGAAGCTCTCCCTGAGGACCTGCATCTCCCTGATTGTTGCAGCCTCAACAGACAGGCAGGGCTTGAGCAGAGGGATGCAGAGAGGAGGCTGCCAGGGTCATCCCATGCCAGCCTCACAGCTGGGGTGACATCATTTGTCATTACCATCTGGCCAACACCAAAAGGACCTCCAGATGAATTCAGCAGCCTAAGCACGCAGGAAGGGAACCAGAGCAACAAGTCTCAAGAGAAATCAGGTTCAACGTCAAGCAAGCCCCCAGCCATGGAGCAGAGGAGCACCCAAGCAAGGACTAATGCTTGCTCACATATCACCAGCCCAACCTGCCAAAGAAACCCAGGCTCAGGTTTAAGCTTTTTGGTCAAAGTGTAATTCTGAAGCTTGAAAAGTCCCCTGACATGAGCAGATAGCCATAATCTAACTCACCACTGAACCTGGGTGACAACAGGTGCTCTGCATAAGCCTTTTTAGAGGCAGATATTTATTCCATCAAGGTGCTCTGAGAAATGCCAAGGAGCAGAGCCATGTTGCATAAGGAACACCTGGCAGGGCAGGGCAGCTCAGAAGCCACTGCTGGAAATGTTCACTGGAGTCAGAGCAGAAGCTGTCAGATGAAGGACCTGCACTGAGCAGTGTCACAAGAGGCCCCAGTTTTCACCCCTGCAAACCACTCACTGTTTGAGCAAGGGCATCCAGGCTGTGCAGTGCCTCCACACTTGGAGCAGCATCACACAAACAGGGGACAGAATGATTTGGGTTGGAAGGGATCTCCAAAGGTCATCCAGTCCAACACCCCTTCACTCAGCAGGGACATTCTCCACTAGATCAGCTTGCTCAGAGCCTTGTCAAGCCTCATCTTGACTGTCTTCAAGGATGGGGCCTCAAATACCTCCCTGGGTAACCTGTTCCAGGTTCCAGCACCCTCATGGTGCAGAACTCATTCCTCACATCCAGCCTAAATCTCTTCTCTCATTTCAAACCATTGTCCATCATCCTGTCCCTGCAGGCCTTTGCAAACAGTCTCTCTCCAGCCTTCTCGTAGCCCCCTTCAGGTACTGGCAGGCTGCTATTAGGTCTCCCCAGAGCCTCCTCTTCTCCAGGCTGAACACCCCCAGCTCCCTCAACCTGTCCTTGTAGCAGAGGTGCTCCAGCCCCATGATCATTTTGGTGGCCCTCCTCTGGACCTGCACCCTCAGGTCCATGTCTGTCCTGTGTTGAGGGTCC
Organism: Indicator indicator; assembly: GCF_027791375.1. Lineage (NCBI taxonomy): Eukaryota > Metazoa > Chordata > Aves > Piciformes > Indicatoridae > Indicator > Indicator indicator. Next base: position 30,922,390 of record NC_072019.1, read on the forward strand.
AGAGCTGGACACAGCACTCCAGGTGAGGTCTCACCAGAGCCAATGGCAGAATCACCTCTCTCAATCATATCCCCATGGACACTCTAGCTGGGAGAAATCCATCTGTGCCTTCCTCCAGCACTCCCTGTTTGTGCTGAGACAACACTTTCTCTCTGCTCTCAGTGTTGATCTGAAACCAGGCCAAGCAAACAGTGGAATTAACCTGAAGGACTATATTTCATCACTATAAAACACTTGGAACAGAGGCTGCCCTCAATCTCCAGCTCCTCCAAGCCTCACCAATGCTGAGCAGCTCAGTGCAGTCCAGGTGAGCAATTCACTGTGCCACACTCATGCTCAAGCTGGGCTCAGGATGCAGAGCAGGCACAGGGCATAGTGTAAAACTCTTACTTTAAACAATCAAAGAGCATTCAGCCTACAGATGACTGCTTAATTATCCTCTTCCAATCAACAGGTATGAGCCAAGGAAATCAGAGCAACAAGTCTCAAGAGAAATCAGGTTCAGCAGCAAGCAAGCCCCTAGCCATGGAGCAGAGGAGCACCCAAGCAAGGACTAATGCTTGCTCACATATCACCAACCCAACCTGCCAAAGAAACCAGGCTCAGGTTTAAACTTTTTGGTTAAAGTGTAATTCTGAAGCTTGGGAAGTCCCCTGACATGAGCAGATAGCCATAATCTAACTCACCACTGAACCTGGGTGACAACAGGTGCTCTGCATAAGCCTTTTTAGATGCAGCCTTTTTTTCTCTCCCCCCTCATCTACTGCACAGCCACTGCACATGCACACTGAAACTGCCTTCATGTCTTTTAGATTGCACCAGAGGTTTGAAACATCATGGTCAAGACCTCCCATGTATCCAAGTATGCTGAAAAAGACCATTTTCCCCCTCCCCAGGATGATTCTCATTTGGAACCAAAAAGCCATAACACCCTTTAGGTAGAAAATTGGATCTGGGACACTCCTCTCACACTTCTACTTGGGCTCCCCACCACCATACAATTTGGCTTTCTATCCAAGACCAGGTGGGGAAGTCCTGCTATTAAAACCCTAACAGGAAGCTGTGGGGTCATTCAACATCCCTACCCTCCATTAAAAAGCTCCTCTTCCACTGAGGGCTCTTGCTTGTACTTTCCCAAGCACAAAACTGGACTGGATGTTAGTTTGGAATGGAAAACAAACCCAAATGTGATGACAGCCTACTGACAAAGAAAATAACCTTAATGCAGTAAACTCTTCCTAAGTACAAGAGCCACATGATATAAACACTGCTGGCACTCACAAAGCTTCAGTCAGCTTGAGCTGCTTTTCTTTCAGCCTCACACAGCCCAGGCAAAGGACATCTCCCATTTCATTGTGATCACAGCAACCAAAAAACCCCAAAACAATTAAAAAATTTAAACCCATACCTTGCTCTGTAGCTCAGAAGTTCCCTTCAGGAGCACTCCTTCCTCTACCCAAGCTGCCACAATACTTTCAGGAACTCAACACCTCCTCCCTCCCCAGCCCTTAGTATCTGGAGGACCCACCCTCAACGATGCACCTGGGAAATATCCCATGGGGAGCAGCTGAGGCCATCACCACTGCAGCTCCCACAAGCCTGGCAGGCATCAGGCAGGGGGCCTAAGGAAAATAACGTGATTTGCCTAGACCTCACTTTTTTTCAGGACCTTTTGTCCTATGAAAGATGTTTCAAGGCTTTATCATCTTCACCTGCCATAGGGTGGAGTCCCAATTAAAAACCTGCACCACCTGGAGATGCTGCCAAGCTTTGTAACCCTAGCCCTGGGTTAGGAATTGGGATCAAGCTAACAAAGTTCAGCTACAGCTTTGTTGGACTGGTAAATTTGGATCTTTTATTTTGTCTGAGGAGGTTTCCAGCATCACCAAGCACAGAAGAGTCCTTTTCATTTCAGTGTTGTGTGTCACCTGCTTGGACTGGGCAGGAGTAATATCAGTGGATAAAGAACTGGCTTGATGGCCACACCCAAAGAGTGGCTGTCAGTGGGTCCATGGCCAAGGGCAGGCCCTCAGGGATCAGTACTGGGACCAGTCTTATTTAAGCTCTTTGTTGGTGACATGGACAGTGGCACTGATTTCAGCACCAAGCTGTGTGGTGCTGCTGACACACTGGAGGGAAGGGATCCATCCAGAGGGACCTTGACAGGCTTGAGAAGGCCCAAGCCAACCCCATGAGGTTCAACAACACCAAGTGCAAGGTCCTGAATCTGAGTTGGGTCAATCCCAGGCACTGATATAGGTTGGGCAGGGACTGTCTTGAGAAAGAAAAGAAGAAGAAAAGGACTTGGGGGTGCTGGGGAATGAGAAGCTCAACAGGAGCCAGCAGTGAGCACCTGCAGCCCAGAAAACCAACCAGAGCCTGGGCTGCAAGAAGAGAAGTGTGGCCAGCAGGGCCAGGGAGGTGGTTCTCCCCCTCTGCTCAGCTCTGGTGAGACCACTCCTGGAGCTCTGTGTCCAGTTCTGGAGTCCCTATTACGGGAAAGATCTGGAGGTGCTGGAAGGTGTCCAGAGAAGGGCCATGAGGATGATCAGAGGGCTGGAGCTGCTCTGCTCTGGAGACAGACTGAGAGAGTTGGGGTTGTTCAGTCTAGAGAAGAGAAGGCTTCCAGGAGACCTTCTTGTGGCCTTCCAGTATCTGAAGGGGGCTACAAGAAAGCTGGGGAGGGACTTTTGAGGGTGTCAAGGAGTGATAGGACTGGGGGGAATGGAGCAAAACTAGAAATGGGGAGATTCAGATTGGATGTTAGGAAGAAATTCTTCCCTGTGAGGGTGGTGAGAGACTGGCAGAGGTTGCCCAGGGAGGTGGTGGAAGCCTCATCCCTGGAGGTTTTTGCAGCCAGGCTGGATGTGGCTGTGAGCAACCTGCTGTAGTGTGAGGTGTCCCTGCCCATGGCAGGGGGGTTGGAAATTGGATGATCCTTGAGGTCCCTTCCAACCCTGACAATTTTATGATTCTATGAAAATGGAGAGAAATGATGCTGAGCAACATTGTCCTGATCATTTGCAGGTGGGATAATGAATCACCCACCATTTAAACAGCCTCTGTCTTAAAGGACTCCCTTCTTCTCCTAACATATCCTCTGTGGGTCAGAAATGCCAGGGCAGCATTATCATTCTGTCTTTGCATTTGAAATCCTAGCTGCCATGCTGGTGAAACAGACCTTTATTGAGCTTCAAAGGTCCAGAGTTATATATCCTTGCCTTGAGCTTTGATATTTTAATATTCAGCTGGTGAAATTATTATCTATTCCAGCCACAAAGGATTTATTTATTTTGCTTGCTTTATCTCTGCTATTTCTGCAGTGGTAAGAGGCTGAGGAAGAAGCCCCCCTGCTTATTGGCAGCAGCAGAAAGTGGGAATTGAATGTACCAGGACTTTTATCTCCAGCAGCTGAAGAACAGAGTGTTTGAACTCCTTCTCCAACCCTAAGGGGACTCAGAAACCTCTCCCCACAGCCAGCTCCTCTCATTTATGCTTTTCAAGAGCCAGCCAATTTCCTTCCAGAGGATCCCCTGTGCCATAAGAAAGCCCAGGAGGGTCAAGAAGACACCAGTCAGTAATAGTCATGGGATGAATTTTTCAGCTGAAAAGAGAACTCTGATTTTGAACACTGCCAAAAAAAGAAAGAAAGAAAAGTGGTTGGTTGTGTTTGTCCAGCTCCAGCATCATCGAAGTGCAACAGGGGAAAAAATATTTTTCCCCTGTGAGGTTGGAGTGAGGTAGGGGTTGGTCTCTTCTCCTTCCTTTCAGGCACTAGAAGGAGAGGAAATGGGCTGAAATTTTGCTAGGGGAGGTTTAGGTTGGATATTAGGAAAAATTCTTTCCTGCCAAAGTGGTCAGGCATTGGAACAGGCTGCCCAGGGAGGTGGTGGAGTCGCCATCCCTGGAGCCATTCAAGAAATGAGTGGACATGGCACTTTGGGACATGGTTTAACTGTCTTAGGTTGATGGTTGGACTCAATGATTTTGGAGGCCTTTTCCAACATTCCATGATTCTATGTCTGTTACACACACAGCCCAGAAAGCAGCAAACAGCAATACACAAAGGTAGAGCTCAGCTCCCCTTGTCAGCTAACAGAGCAAGGTGGTGTTTCGTGGCTCTGCATCCTCCAGGAGAGAAAACCCCCATGACTGTTTTGTGCCTTTCCTTCCTGGGAGTTTCATCAACAGGACTGACCTGCAAAATTCAGAACCAAACCTGGATTTTTCCAAGCTCAACCCACAGGCCTGGCCCAAACCTTGCACTGAACTAAGTGAAAGAGTGCATTTACATCACCAAGAGATTTCATCTGGGGACACAGTTTAGTGGGCATGGTGGTGGTGGGTTGGCAGCTGGACTTGATGATCCCAGAGGTCTATCCAGTCTTAATGACTCTGTGATTCAAACCAGCATTTTCAGAGTGCCTCTGCATCTCATTGAAACAGAGCTGAGGTGAGGAGGTGCTGGAGATCACATGGAGATGGATGTTATTGAGAGGTTGGAGTGTGATTTCCAGAATAAATCCCTTTGGATGCACCTGGATCTCTCTCTTGGAGAAACAGGCTGATGGTTGATCCTCTGCAGGCATTTCTGAAGAGTTGTCACAAGCTGTCTCTCTGTGTTGGGACATTTCCAAAGAATCCTGAAATCAAGCCTGTGTTAGAAGAGCCCAGTATCAGCATATGGCTTTCATTAGATGATTCCCAACCCCTTTAGGAACATGACTTGGTTGCACTTCACAGCAGCCCCTGATGGGCTTCAGCAGTTTTTGCTCTGCCTTGCTGAGCTGGAAGCTGAGGTAAAGGGCCTATGACTCTTTCCAAATTTGCAAAGAGAAGCAGCAGAAGCAGGAGAATTACCACTGAGAGGCCTGAGCTCCTTGTCTCATGCTTCCTGGGACAGGCTTCCCAAAATCCACCTCCTTTAAGAAAGCATTTCCCTCACAAGGGGGTAAAAATCCTCTGGCCAGCTGGAGTAGGATATTAAAGCTAAAATGTTCCATAGAGTTGCAAGCCTCTACTTAAAAAGACATTTGGAATGATGTGTTCTCACCATGGGCTTTCCCAGCATTTAAAAGTGAAGAAGCTCTTTTTGCAACATATGGGATGACTGTCCAGGCCAGGAAGCCAGCTCATGCAGTCCTGGGAGTCCAAGTCAATGAGGTGGGAGAGGTATTAAAGAAGCAGGTGGAAGTCTCTGGGAAAAGTGCACGCTTCCCACACGTGGCTCTGCATGTGGCTGGCTTCGTCACCTCCAGACACCTCCTGAGGCCATTCAAATGTGTTGCAGGGCTTGCCAGGAAATGTTGGTAAAAGGCATTTAAGAGGCAAAGTGGGCATGTTCCCTTCCTACCGAGCTGTGCAGTTATACCCACCCAGGGACCCTTCAAGGCAAGCAGCTGTGAGGCGTGCAGCCAGCCTGCGGCTGCTGCCACCACCTCCCCCAGCAGCAGGCAGGGCTGAAGGGCCTCACCTGAGCCCACACCACTTCTGCATGACGTCATGGGGGCCTCTCACCTCATCCTTGCTCCTTCAAACCCTCCCCAGTTATTTTTTTTGTCCTCTCTGTTGCTGTTTATCCCAACATTTCCCAGTAATGCAGCCACTGGCAAGTGGCCTCCTGATAGGCTGTAGGAGCCTGGCTGTCTGTCTGCAGGATTAAGTTGTTTATCTTCTTACGTGGGCCATCAGGAAAGCTATGATCCTGTTTACATCACAGTCAGAGTTGCTGTATTCCAAGAACACTATTGTCTGGAAAAAACCCCACCCCAACCAAACCAGTGATGCCCCATCCGGGAGGATGAGAACATTGCAGGAAGCAGAGAGGTGACCAGGAGCCAAAGCATCCTTCCCTTGAGCAATGGCTTGGCTTGGTTCTTCAGGTCACAGTCAGCTGAGGGATGCTCAGCACAGGAAAGATGCAAAAGCTTAAAGCCAAAAGGAAACTTGGGAAGAAGGGATGGGGGAACCTCACACACCACATTCTTTTTGCAAAGGAAGGAATGGGGGTGGGGTGGGTAGGAGTAGAAAATTGTGGATGAGTTCCTGCATGACCTGGTCTAGGTGATCCTGCTTTGTCAGGAGGGTTGGACTGGATGACCTCTCGAGGTCCCTTCCAACCCCTAACATTCTGTGATTCTGCAATTTGCTAATTGTGACACAAAAATGACTTTGTGTTGGGCAATGAAGTTAAGAGCTTGACTTTCAGCCCCCCAAAAAGATGCAAAGGAAATGGAAACCTAACCATATACCAGTAGATACCATCCCCTCAGCTCCACCAAGGAAAATATTTGCTTTCCACTGGCAGCTACCCCAACCAAAAAGGAGTTTGGGTTGCAGGACTGTAAGTTGAAGTGAATGTTCAAATTACATTAGCCAGTTGTTAATTAGCCAGCAAATGATTCCCCCCCATGAACTGGCACTGTTGAAGCCATTTAAAGCAAACGCCAATGTGTCAAGTTAAAGCTGATGCCCTGGAGTTGACTAAGCAGAAACATTCCAAAATGTAATTATTGAGAAGATTTTCTTGTATTATTAAACCCCTCAAGATGAAAATAGTTCAGGGGATATTTACAGGCAGGCAAGTAGGAGAGAGACTCAGCAGGTGTTTATTAAACCCATTTCCATGTCTAACCCCACCCTTTGTATGCTCCCCACTTCCCTGCAAGCAAAAGCTCTCTTTCACTGAGTGGGGAGCTCTTTGGTTGTTGCACCCTGGCCGCAGAATTTGTTGGCTTAATCAATATTCAGGTGAAAAAATCATTTCTTTCACCAGGAAGGAACTCTGTCACACTTCTCAGTGCGCTGGGCCAACCTTATGGGACCAAAAGGTTTTCCTGAGGTGTTAAAGGAACAGAATCAACACAGAATCTCAGAATTGTCATGGTTGGAAGGGACCTCAAGGATCATCCAGTTCCAACCCCCCTGCCGTGGTCAGGGACACCTCACACTAGGTCAGGTTGCTCACAGCCACATCCAGCCTGGCTGCAAAAACCTCCAGGGATGAGGCTTCCACCACCTCCCTGGGCAACTTGTGCCAGTGTCTCACCACCCTCATGGGGAAGAACTTCTTCCTGACATCTAATCTAAATCTCCCCTCCTCTAACTTGGCTTCATTCCCCCCAGTCCTATCACTCCCTGACACCCTAAAAAGTCCCTCCCCAGCTTTCTTGTAGCCCCCTTCAGATACTGGGAGGCCACAAGAAGGTCTCCTGGGAGCCTTCTCTTCTCCAGACTGAACAACTCCAGCTCTCTCAGCCTGTCCTCACAGGAGAGGAGCTCCAGCCCTCTGATCATCCTTGTGGCCCTTCTCTGGACACATTCCCGCACGTTCCTAAGACAGAGCCTCAGTAGGGACCAGAATAGCTTTTAGAGCTGGAGGGGTTGTAGCATGTATGAAGTCTTGGCTATGGAGTTTTCCCCTTTCTCATGAAGTCTTAGCTCTTGAATTTTCCTCTTCCTCCTGAAAAAGCTTTGGGAGATGTAGGATTAAGGAATCACTGTGGCCTCAGCTCCTGTTCCCTTATGGTTTCTCCACTGGTTTTTCTCCCTTGTGAACAGCCAAACAACCCAAATAAAGCTTTTGGGGAACTGACTGCTATTGACACTGAGACTTTGAGTCATTTTCTTACACACTAACATGTGAAGCTCAAGAGCTCCAAGAGCTTCAGAAAAGGATCTATTTTTTTTTTTTTTAATTTTTCACTTCCTTTGAGCTTAGGCCAAAAGCCAAAGTCATAAATAGAAGCAGTTATTCTGGGCTCAATATCACCTTTTGTGCAATGACAAAAATAATGTGTTGTTGAACTCCTTGGCATGACTGCCCCAGCACGTGACAAGAAGCTAATGACTTCTGAAGCCAAAGCCACTGGAGAAAACAAGAATCCAACTCATAACAACTCACATTTTGCCAATTTTGCTGCTCCAAATGCATATTTTCTTTCTTTCTGTTCTTTTCTTTTCCTGTCTCTCATGACATCCTTCCCCTTCTTTTCTAAATGCTAACACACAGTTTGTAGCTGAACTCACAGAAAGTCTCTTACTGTCCTCCTCTCAGCCTTCCTCAACTCGCATGATAACGAAATCTTTCCTGCAGATCTGAACTCTTTTTCCACCACCACACAGAACATTAATTCACTCAACACATTTGTTTGCAGCTGTCTTCCATCACCCACCCCACACCCTGGCTGGCTTCTCATAGGAGAGGGAAAACTGAATTTCCCACTAATGAAGGCATAATGTAGGTAATCTTTTGTCTTTTGCTCCCCAGAAAGCTTTGCTTTATTGTCCTGGGAAAACACAAAATAGGATAAAATGCTTGGGCTGCTTTGGAATGTGCTGGTCAGGAAGGTGGTGGAGTCACCAAGCCTGGATATGTTTAAAGGTGTTTTGGATGTGGTGCTTGGGGCTATGGTTTAGGGGTGAACCTTGTAGAGTAGGGTTCTGGGTTGGACTTGGTGATCCTGAGGCTCTTTTCCAACCTGAACATTTCTGTCATTCTGTGTGTTTCTGTGTTTTGGTTTTAGGCAGCTGATCAGATCTGAGCCTCTGCAGAGAATGAGCAGGTTTCAGATCTTCAAGCAAGTTTAGTGAAATCCATCACTGTCTTCTTACCACTGGCCATGCCTATAACGGGTATTTCTTCTAAGGCAGGAACAGCTACTGATTAGAGAAGAGCAGATTTAGATTGGATATTAGGAAAAACTTCTTTACAATGAGTGTGGTGGAGTACTGCAACAGGTTGCCCAGAGAGATGGTTGAGGCCCCAAGCCTAGCTATCATAGAATCATAGAATCATAGAATCAACCAGGTTGGAAGAGACCTCCAAGATCATCCAGTCCAACTGATCACCCAGCCCTAAGCAATCAAACAGCCCATGGCACCAAGTGCCTCATCCAGTCTCCTCTTGAACGTCTCCAGCGATGGCGACTCCACCACCTCCCCGGGCAGCTATATTCAAGGTCAGGCTCAAGAGGGCTCTGAGCAACCTAATCTAGTGGAGGATGTCCCTGCTGACTGCAGAGGGGGTTGGACTACATGACCTTTGGAGGTGCCTTCCGACCCAAACCATTCTATGATTCTATGACTTGTTACCAACAGTTGTCACAGTGGCTTCTTCCACTGCTCCCCCTCAACCATCCCCTTGTTCACTTTCACCTACAAATGCTAAGGAAACAAAACAAACAACAACAAAGAAATGAACAACCAACCAAATCTACTACTGAGAAACCTGCAAGATTTGCTCTGAGTGTTGTCCCCAGGGACCAAATCTGCAAACACAGCACAGGGGTTTCTCTCCCTCGGAATTCGCTCTGCACCTGATGTTTGGGAGGCATTTTCCTCTTTTTTCCCTCACTCTTCAGCTCCAGCTTCTAATGTCAAACACAGGCAGTAGCTTTGAAGCTTTTCCAGTTGAAAAATGCCAGAAAAGTCCTGGTTTTCCAGCCGTCCTGCCAACCCCAGCAATCATTAATTTTCTGCGCTAATTTTGAAGCTGATTGGGATTTTGTGCCTTTGACTTCAAAGGCAACTCTGGTAGGGAAGAAAAGAAAATCTACTTAAAAAAAGTAGAAAATAATTTTGTTTGAATGTCTTTTCTTTCAAAAAAAAAAAAAAATCCATTATTTTTATTTTAAGGAACATGGATTTCCTCCCTACAAGCCTGCATAAATGTTGCTGAAGTTCTGCATGCCAAATATTTGGTTTACTCCAAAGAAGTCTTTAAATAAAAATTAAAAGGCTTGGAAGCATTTTCATTTGTTCCACCCCGTGGCACTGTGGATGTTATTAGTGAAGTGTGCATGTAACATATGTGCAGAGCAATGCTGTTTTTCACTTACAAAACACCCTTCATTAGATTAAATAAAATGACAGAGATTTTGGTCTGGTTCTGCCCTCAGATATTACACAGTCTCTTGACTGGAGTGCAGTTTTGACTGGTTTCCCAGCTCATCAGCATATTAAAACCAGCTGCGGGTCTCCATAAATTGTTTCAGCAGAACCCACTGAAGAGATCTGTATTTTCCTCCCTCCCCAGCCCAGAAAATGAAACTTAGAGGTCATTATGGTAGCTTTAATTATGATTTGGTAGGGATGTCCTTCACTGAAATCCATAGTTCCACAAACAACGTGCTGCTTCTGTCAGATTAGATTTCTTTCTTTCAGTTGTGAAGTCACAAACGCATGTGCTTTCCATTTGAGCTCCTGGACCCCCTGCTAAACTTAGACACGTGAAGGAGTGGTGGCAAAGGGAGAGCAGCAGCCAGGAGTGTTTGTGGCCTTATTCCTGCTCATGAGAAGACGTTTAATCATTCTGCAGACAACAGAAAAACAGGGGGGGAAGGGGGAAGAAAGGAAAAAAGAAGACTGGGAGGAAACTCAGGATGATGTCAAGGCGGGTGCAAAGAGAGAGCTCCAGAGTGCTAGGGGTTTGTAAATGTACAACGACTGCATTAGCTGCGAGCTCCTGCACGGCTCTAAAGTGAAACCAGCTGCCAGCGCCTGGCTCCCGCCGCCTGGCAGCAGCAGCTCTGGGACACAGCAAGAGAAAAGTTCCCCCTGGTGCTGCAAACAATTACCCTGGGTTTGCGTTTGTTCCACTCTGTCAAAGCCCTTAGACCAGAGGAAAGAGAGGAAAAGACAAATTCAAAGGGAAATAGGAGGGAAACGTTTAAGAAAGGTTTGACTCAGGTTTAGTTTGGTCTCAAATGGGTTAAATCCAAGGAGAGGTTGCCATATCCTGCTCCCGTATCTTGCTAGCAGGGAAATTTGAAGTCCCTTCTCGATCTGTGGTAGCATTTGGGCTGTGTTTTAGCAGAGCCCTGAAGCAAGTGCTCAATTTTAAGCACTTGATTGATTCTGTTGACTGCAAGCCTGGGCTACCAGTGGGTGACACAAAATGCAGACAACCCCCCATCTGACTTTGCTCAGTAACTCCCAAATAATTCAGGGCCCTTAAGAGAAAGAATTGTTTATCATGGCTTGCTGGTTTTGCCACATCTGATACGTCTCAGGATCCTGGACACATCCAACCAGGAGAAGTGTCACTTTTACTGTCGTCACTGCTGTTTTACAGTGTCACCTTTACTGAGATAGGCCTTTCCAATTAAGAGAGTGCTGGGAAAGTTATTCACAAACAACTAACTCCAGCAAAGCCCAAGCATTCCTTTTGGCAATGTCCATCGCATTGCTAAGACAAATTTTGGCTGGAGAAGGGTCATTTTGGGCAGGATAGTTGTGAAAGAAAACTTCATGAAGGATATTTGTGAAAGAAAAGTTCCTGTGGAAACCTGAGAAGGTGATTTTGTGCTGAAGAGTTCATGCAGTTGTCTTGACCTGCTATTAATTCCCTTCTAGCTGCACACAAACATTTTAATTATATCATCAACTTCATCATAGAATCAAAGAATGGTTTGGGTTGGAAGGGACCTCCAAAGGTCATCCAGTCCAACCCCCCCTTGCAAGTCAGCAGGGACATCCTCCACTAGATCAGGTTGCTCAGAGCCCTGTTGAGGCTGACCTTGGATATCTCCAACAGCGAGGCCTCAACTACCTCCCTAGGCAACCTATTGCAGTGTTCCACCACCCTCATGGTGCAGAACTTGTTCCTAACGTCCAACCTAAATCTCTTCTTCCCTCATTTCAAACCATTGTGCCTCATCCTATCTCTGCAGGTTTTTGGAACCAGTCCCTTTGCAGCCTTTCTGTAGGCTCTCTTCAGGAACTGGCAGGCTGCTATTAGGTCTCCCCAGAGCCTTCTCTTCTCCAGGCTGAACACTCCCAGCTCCTTCAGTCTGTCTTCATAGCAGAGGTGCTCCAGCTTGACCATTTTCATGGCCCCAATGAGGGTGATGTTTTGTTCTGCTCCACCCTGAAATGTCTCTGGTGATAACAGCTTCTGTGTTTGTCAGACGAAGAGCTCATGAGACTGAGCTTAAGCTTGGGAAATGTCAAACTTGTTAGGAGGGCAAACAAGTTCATAAAAAATCAAAGCCAGGAGCAAAGCAAAGCAAAGCAAAGCAGTGGAAATTCCAGTTGCAAATGTTAAGAGTGGTTCCCTGCCTTTTGTTGACAGTCGGGTTTTGGAAAAGAACAATTAGCATAATGGGTTCTGGGAGCTACTGAGCCAGCAACTGAGAAAAATGGAAACCAAGAGAAACAGCTGAAATATCTTCTCATTCTCATTTAGGTTGTGGTTAGAGCAGCTGAATGGCTGGGTTGATTTTTTTTTTTTTCCCCTAGTCCACTTGTGTAATTCTGAAAAACTGGGGAGGGGAGGAATTGTCCCAAGTCGACCTCATGGAACAAAAGGGAGAAAACCGTGGGACGAAAAGAAAAAGGGAAGAGAAAACACAAAGAAAGATTTTTCTTTGGAGAACTGAGAATTGTGCAGAATTTTATGCTGGGATGGAGAGAAGACTTTGCTCAACCCCCCCAAATTAGATTATGTCTTTTCTTTACAGACTATTTTTAGAGGGGAGGAGGGAGAGATGTGCTTGGTTGTATAAGGAAAACTGAAGGGTATTCCAGGAAAAAAAAAAACAAAACAAAACAAAACCAAAAGAGAATTATGGATTGAAAGGCAGAAATTTTCAGACTTTTTAGAGCTGTTTCAGTTTAAAAAAGACAAAACTTTATGAGTCAAAGTTGTTGAAATATTGTTTAGGCTTGAGAAGAGAAGACTGAGAGGGGATCTGATCAATGTCTATCAGTATCTGAGGGGTGGGTGTCAAGTGGAGGGAGCCAAGCTATTTGGCAGTAAGACAAGAAACAATGGATACAAACTTGAACATAGAAGGTTTCACCTCAACATGAGAAGAAATTTCTTTACAAGGAGGGTGACAGAGCCCTGGAACAGGCTGCCCAGAGAAGTTGTGGAGTCTCCTCTGGAGACTTTCAAAACCAGCCTGGATGCATTTTTGTGCAGACTACCCTAAGTGATCTCGCTTTGGCAGTGGGTTGGACTGGATGATCTCTGGAGGTCTCTTCCAACCTCTAACATTCTATGATTCTGTGGAGGGAGGGGTGCAATTTTCTTTCCATGGGGCAAAAAAGTGAAGACATTTGACACAGGTTTGCAAAACAACCAAAGCCCATGGTGGGTGGTGGAGTCCCAGCTGTGGGACATCATGGCAGAGTCCTTCTGCTCTGCTCAGCCCAGCATGGGTTCTGCTCCAGAAGAGATTTTGCCTGGAGCCAGGACCAGAATGAAGGCACAGAAATTCTCTTCCACCTGCAAATGTATGATCAAAGGTCTGTGAAGACTCTATGCCAGCAGAAGCACAATGCCACCAGTCCAAGGCAGAAGAAACCCTGGATGTTTATCCATGGGATGCTGCAGGTGAAATGTAGGAATTTCAGGGTGGGGATGAGACCTGAGTGAGATCAGTCATCAGATCCCTGCAAAGAGCCAGGAGAGGAAAGGCAGATAGAAAGTGGTTCCAGCAGGCCAGGTGCTGGTGCCATGAAGCCAAGCAATGACGACATTTGCCTTTTGAAGCATGGAGATTTGTTACCTGCCAAGTTACTGGAGGCCTGAACTCCCAGTCCAGGGGCCCAGGCACAATGTTTAGAGTATAAAACCCTTCCAGACCATCAGGGCTCCAAGAGGATTACTCAAAAGATGTTTGAGATGTGCTTCATCTTTCTATTATTGGCTTCCTATAGGACAGGATTTTCCCCACTGTGGGGACAGCTCTCTGCAAGACATCGTTTGCTCTAGAGAGCAGGAGTGTTGAGCTGATGGATGTGTCAACAGGAGGTTTTCCAGGACAGAGACCTGCAAGGGACAGCATTTAGCTTTCAGTGTTTAATTCAGACCAGTTGTAATCAACGTCCAGGAGCACAGGGGCTGGGCAAGAAGGATTCACGAACTGAGTCCTGGATGCTCTCATCCCTTGGGAGCTCAGCTGCACTGCTGTATTCCCAGGCAAAGGCTGGGACCACAGCAGAGGGTTCACCATCCCCACAACATTTTACCCTGGAGACCTTCTACAACATCCTCCAAGATGATGTCTGTGCCTTGGTGGCCATGACTGCATGCTGAGCCTTTTTCAGCTTTCTCAGCCCCAGATGACAGAAACGAGCTCTCATCACCCTCCAGCTTTACCACCACCACCACCCCAGGATCTAAATTGTGCTGCCCACAAGCAAGGCCCATGTCCCCAGCCCACCATGCTGGTCCTGCTCACAGCTGAATGATGCTTCACATGGGTTTGCTTTGAGGAACACACACTCACCCATACCTTATTGTAGGGTAAGACTCCTTTATGTCCTAAGGGACCTTCATACACCGACCCCATGGAAGCTGGCAACTTCAAGTCAGACAGCTAAAGGAGTTTAAAAGCATAATTCCAAGGAAAACTGGTGGCACCTAAATTCCCTTAAAAAGCTGAGCTTGCATGAACAAGTTCAGGAAGTCTCACTGGTGTATCATTGATCAAGCAGAAGCTGTTATTTACACCACAGATGTGAGCAATGCTGGAAAAAACCCTACAGGGGAGAGAGAGAGAGCAGAGTCCTCCCCTCTGCAGAAACTCCAGCTGACTCTGACTGCACTAAAAATACCATTTGTGACACCAGGAGGGGAATCCAGATATGATCTTCCCCCTAATCCTTTGTTCCTGACTAAAAGGCATTACGTTTCCAAATGCTGGTTCCCCTTGAGCTGTTAAAATTGTCTCAGATAACAGGACCTAGAGGTAATGCCAAGAACACGAGGGACAGCCCAGTGGGGCCACCCCTCCCTGCAGCTGCTGCTGTCCCCTGATCTGTGCCACCTGCTTCCTGCTCTCAGGACACCTGTAACTTCAGCCCTGGATGCTGAAATGGGGGTTGCTTCAAAAAAAAAAGGGACTTTTCACAGTGGAGAGGTGCCAAACCCAGACCTTCCCAGCTCTAACAAACAGAGAATTCAGACACTTGCTGGTTCTCACGCTGGGGTTAGGCACAGCTGCGCTCAGACCAGATCCTTGGGCCAAGGACTATAAAGCTCTTTAGATACTTTGGCCTTCCTGCATCTTTGAAAAGGTTGTCAAGGCATTGCTGTAAAACAGCTGAAAGGAGTTATTAAATTCTGCAGGAACCTCCAGAATCTCAGCCAGGCTGCTTTGTGTGTTATTAAGTGGTTTTGTCACTGATTTCCCCTGCACTTCATCCTGGCCGGTGGCACGAAGGCCTGCCATGAGAAGATGCATTTACTGGGTGCATTGGAATCATCCTCTGGGACATTCATTGCCAATTCTGTGAATTCAGCTGAACATCTATTGCCTCTTGACCATAGCCCAGTCAACCATCCTCATGGCCCGGGTGTCTTATGAGGTCAGCATTTAACACTGCAAAATCATAGTTCGGTGGAGTGCACATGGAGACAAGGTAACACAATCAGGATTCAGTTTCTGTGCTTGCAGTCCAGAAGACAAATCACAGCCTGGGCTGCATCAAAAGATGTGCTGCCAGCAGATCCAGAGAGGGGATTCTGACACTTTGCTCTGCTGAGACCTCACTTGGAGTGCTGTGTACAGGTCGGGAACCCTCTATATAGGAAGGACATGGACATGATGGAGAGGGTACAGAGGAGGCCATGAGAATGATTGTGGGGATGGAGTACCTTTGCTATGAGGACAGGCTGAGGGAGCTGGGGGTGTTCAGCCTGGAGAAGAGGAGGCTCCAGGGAGACCTAATAGCATCCTGCCAGTACCTGAAGGGGTCTGCAAGAAAGCTGGAGAGAAACTGTTTACAAAGGCCTGCAGTGATAGGATGAGAGGCAATGGTTTCAAGCTAGAAAAGAGCAGACTTAGATTGGATGTTAGGAACAATTCTTTACTATGAGGGTAGTGGAACACTGGAACAGGTTGCCTAAGGAGGTAGTTGGGGCTCCATCCCTGGAGATACTCAAGGTGAAGCTTGACAGGGCTCTGAGCAAGCTGATATAGTGGAGGATGTCCCTGCTGACTGCAGAGGCGGTTGGACTGGATGACCTTCAGAGGTCCCTTCCAGCCCAGACCATTCTACGCTTCCGTGATTCTTCCTTCATTTGGAGGAGAGAGAGGCACAGCACTGAGAAGTCACAGGTGTCTTCCAAAAGCAAAGAGGGATGGTGGAGGAGGCAGGAAAGGGATCCATGGATTAAGAAATAACATCTGAAGGTTTGTTCCCACTCCCTGCTTCAATGCAGTGCCAGGAACAGCTGGTACCATGCTTGGGAATTTCACCCTTGGAGCAGCTTCACCCCCACTCTCCCCAGCTGTGTGAAGGTCCACATAAAGACCTTCAGCTGGCACACAGCTAGATATGCCAAACCAGGAAATATCCTGAATGCTTGGCTCCTTGCTCTACATTATATCTGCCCCACCTCACCACTGTGGCATCTGTGCCCTTTGGCAGCAGAGAGGCAGTTTGGATGAGGGGCTGTGAACCACCAGCCTTCTGCGGTCACATTTCCACGGACAGGAGACATCACTCTTAGAAGACCAAAAGGCAATGAGGCCAAAGAATGAAGATGTAGAATATATACCCAGAATTGCCCCTGCTCCAAGTGGAATTGAAGGCAGATTAAAGCAATGCAAGGGATGGGAATCTAAACTTCATGGATAGCTCGAGAGCCAGGATTATAAAAGAAAACTAAAGCATTAAACATTCTTAACAAAGGCAACCCAGGCTCACTGTGTTCTGTTTTTGTTATGGTTTCCCCCTGTTTTCTGCTGCTTTAACCTTCAGTTGTTGCTGTTGGAATTCTTTTTGTGCTATTCCACTTGTCATTCCTCTTATTTTTCTTAGAGCCACTTTGGCAGAAGACTTATCAAAATGCGCTGAGCTTGTCAACAAACGTCATGAGCAACGAGTTGAGGCAGACAGAAGAAGCAGGGAAAGGGCATGGGAAAATATGCAATATAAAATCATTTTATATGCTGGAGAAATGCAGCAGAATAATAATGGCAAAGGCCTTGCTGTAAATTATTTGTGCTGTTATAAAAGTTCCCACTGGTCAATGAGTTCTAGTCCAGCTACGGAAGGTCTTTGGCAGGGGCCGAGATGCTCTTGTAGAAGAAAATGGCACAGCTTCATCAGAATCAAGGGCCTGGCCACTCTGCCTGCTGTGCAGTCAGGTTGAGGCACTCTGTGGTCTGCACTGGGCAACTTACAGAGAATCCCAGAATGGCTCAGGTTGGAAGGGACCTCAGAGATCATCTACTCCAACCTCCCCACCATGGGCAGGGACACCTCTCAACTAGACTCAGCTGCTCAAGGCCTCATCCAACCTGGTCTTCAACACCCCCACAAAGGAGGCAGCCACAGCCTCCCTGGGCAGCCTATTCCAGAGTCTCACCACCCTCCTACTGAACAACTTCTTCCTAAGCTCCAGTCTAACCCTGCTCTCCCTCAGCTTCAAACCATTCCCCCTTGTCCTGTCTCTAGATACCCTCACGAATAGTCCCTTTGCAGCCTTCCTTCAGCTATTGGAAGGCAGCTCTAAGGTCCCCCTGGAGTCTTCTCTTCTCCAGGCTGAACACCCCCAGCTCCCTCAGGCTATCCTCATAGCAGAAGTGCTCCAGCCCTTGGCTCATCTTTGTTGCCCTCCTTTGTGGGCTATCTCAAATGACAAAATAAGGACTAAACCTCCAGCTCTGGAAATCAAAATCAAGCCATGGGCAAATGTTCAGCTGTGCCAGTCTATGCCTAAGTCATGCTCTCTGCTGGGCTAATAATCCCCATGGCATATCCTGGTGGGCCACACATCCAGCATCCTGCTGGGGTTCAATCTCAACCTGCCAAGTGGTTAGTTACAGGGCTAAAAAGCTGCCCCTCTCTTGATCTTCTGCTTTGAAGTTCCCTCACAGACATTTGCTTACTTAAGCTCATGCAAGAGAAGGTGAAGTCTGACCCCCACCATCTACTGGTGGTGTCCACTTTCATAGGGGCATGAGAAGAAAAATAAATCCCTGTGAAATGAAGGTAAGGGAAGCTTTATGGTGTGCTTACCTAATTAGGGGTAAGGTTATACTGCAGGTTGCACTGGGCTGTACAAGAGGGGTTGGAATTCAGTAGTCTTAGGTTAAACAAAATAAATCATAAGGTCAATGGTAAGGTGAAAATAAAAAGGCATCCCACCCACCTACCACAGCAGCAAGCAGGAAAGTGCACTCTTGGTATCCCCAAAGGCCAAGGAAGATACCTGAGCCTGGTAGATTTAGTCCCTTCAGCTGCAATTGCTGATCACTGCTCTTTGGAGATCAGCTTCTGATAAGTAATGAGGTCAGGCTGCTCCTGGCCAAGGCTAATGGTCAAAGTGATGTCATTTAACCTCATGCACTGCCACAGGGCACTGGAGCCAGATGGAAAGCTACGACCAAGGATCATTCACCATGGGGGAGCACATCATTAGGAACACAAGTGAAGCCCCAAGGAGATGAAATGGTGGTAACCTCATTGACCAGTCCCAGTGGCAGGGTGAGGGCAGCATGTGGTGGCTCACAGCACATCATAAGAGCACTTTGTAGGCCTGGAGCTGAGGGACATGGCTTAGCAGCAGATTTGGTAGTGTTGGGTTAATGGTTTGATTCAATGATCTTAAATGTCTTCTCCAGCCCAAACGCTATCATAGAATTACTGAATCAACCAGGTTGGAAAAGACCTCAAGTCCAACCTATCACCCAACACCACCTAATCAACTAAACCATGGCATTAACTACCTCATCCAAGCTTTTCTTAAACAAGTCTAGGGGCAGTGACTCCACCACCTCCCTGGGCAGCACATTCCAAGGGCTAATCTCTCTTTCTGAGAAGAATTTCTTCCTAACATCCAGCCTAAACCTCCCCTGGCACAGCTTGAGACTGTGTCCTCTTGTTCTGGTGCTGGTTGCCTGGGAGAAGAGACCAACCCCCACCTGGCTACAGCCTCCCTTCAGGTAGTTGTAGACAGCAATGAGGTCTGCCCTGAGCCTCCTCTTCTCCAGGCTAAACACCCCCAGCTCCCTCAACCTCTCCTCACAGGGTTTGTGCTCCAGACCCCTCCCCAGCCTTGTTGCCCTTCTCTGGACATGTTCCAGCATCTCAACATCTTTCTTGAATGGAGGAGCCCAGAACTGGACACAGGACTCAAGGTGTGGCCTAACCAGTGCTGAGCACAGGGCAGAATGACTTCCCTGCTCCTGCTGGCCACACTCTTCCTGATGCAGGCCAGGATGCCATTGGCCTTCTTGGCCACCTGGGCACACTGCTGGCTCATGTTCAGCTGCTGTCAACCAGTACCCCCAGGTCCCTTTCTGCCTGGCTGCTCTCCAGCCACTCTGTCCCCAGCCTGTAGCACTGCATGGGGTTGTTGTGGCCAAAGTGCAGAATGGACTTGTTAAATCTCGTGCTGTTGGACATCTGTCCGGCCTGGCAAGGTCCCTCTGCAGACCCCTCCTACCCTCTAACAGATCAACATCTGCCCCCAGCTTGGTGTCATCTGCAAACTTACTGATGTACTCCATCCCCTTGCCCAGATCATCAATAAAGATATTGAACGGGATAGGGCCCAACAGTTATCCCAGGGGGACACCACTAGTGACTGGCTGCAGCTCACAGGGAGAGGTGGGGCAGGGAGGAGGTGCAGAGGAGGGGAAACTTTGAAGAAAAAGATGATTAGAATTTAAAACACTTGAATAGATCACAGAATCCTAGAATTGCTTAGTTTGGAAGGGACCTCAGAGATCATCTACTCCAACTTTCAAGCCACAGACAGGGACGCCTCTTAACTAGACTCAGCTGCTCAAGCCTTCATCCAACCTAGCCTTCAACACCCCCAGGAAGGAGGCATCCACAACCTCCCTGGGCAACCTGTTCCAGAGTCTCACCACCCTTGTGGTGAGAAGTTCCTCTTAGGAAGAACTTTTTCCTAAGATCCAGTCTAAGCCTACTCCCTCAGGTTCAAACCATTCCCTCTTGTCACACCATTGATCTCTTTAATATCTGACTAAATATGATGGGCTCTAGGAAGCTTGCTAGACCACAGCTGGGAACACAGACATCCCAGATACCACAGAATCATAGAATTGCTAGGGTTGGAAGGGAGCTCCAGGCTCAGCCAGTTCCAACCCCCCTGCCATGGGCAGGGACACCTCACTCTAGAGCAAGTTACTCACAGCCACATCCAGCCTGGCTGCAAAAACCTCCAGGGATGAGGCTTCCACCACCTCCCTGGGCAACCTCTGCCAGTGTCTCACCACCCTCATGGGGAAGAATTGCTTCCTAACATCCAATCTGAATCTACCCATTTCTAGTTTTGTCACATTCCTCCCAGTCCTATCACTCCCTGACACCCTCAGAAGTCCTTTCCCAGCTTTCTTGTAGCCCCCTTCAGACACTGGAAGGCCACAAGAAGGTCTCCTCAGAGCCTTCTCCTCTCCAGACTGAACAGCCCCAACTCTCTCAGTCTGTCTCCATAGCAGAGGAGCTCCAGCTCTCTGATCATCCTCATGGCCCTTCTCTGGACACCTTCCAGCACCTCCAGATCCTTTTTGTAATAGGGGCTCCAGAAATGGATGTAGTACTCCAGGAGGGGTCTCATGAGAGCAGTGTAGAGGAGGAGAAGATTAGGGTTGGTTAGGGGTAGGATTAGGATTAGGATTAAGGATAGTGGTAGGGATAGGGGTAAGGGTCGAGATAGGGGTAGGAGTATGGGTAGAAGCAGGGGTAGGAAATTACTCCTCCATCTCTGCACAGCCTGGAGTACATGTAAGGAACAGGGACACAAAACCTGACTCAGCCTAGGTGGAAGCTAATGTGATTTCATTGGGCTGAACTGAAGCTGAACATCTTTCAGAGCCTGTTTGGCCTCAGGGATGTTTTTTTGTGGCCAAAATAATATGTGCCACGTGGGAAAAGCCCAGAGAAATTAATGGGAGTGCAACCAGTAGGATTGGAGAGAAATGAAATAATCTATGGAAATGGCTGGGTAATCTTTAAAACTCGACAGAGAACGATTCCCTCTCACAAAGGCTTTTTAAGACATTCTATAGAGCTGCTATGATGTAATCCACTTTTAAATCCTATTAAAAAAAAAAAAAAAAAGCTCCAAAGCCTAAGAATGGTTATTGTTTTCTTATTAAATTCTGTATGACTTTTCCATAAAGCAAGAGCTGTTATTCTCATAACATCCCCACTACTCAGATCTGGAGGCAACCAAGAGAACTGGATTTAATTATGTCAGGCACATCAGTGTCTTCCAATCAATTCCATGTATCCCTGCACATCAAAACACTCATGCAAATCAGGTGCCACTGGAATCAACAGAGCTGGACCTGCTCCAATGGGACCAGCTACAATGACAGATAGCTGTTTAAAGGCCACAGAAGGGCTGGAAAGCTCTCACAGAATGGTTTTGGAGGTGGAAAAATCCCAGTGCACTGAGATGGAAACTGTTTGGAGGAGCAGGGTGGGTTTGCTCTCCTTTCTTGGTGGTGCACAGAAAGGGATTATGTGCTCACCCTGGTCCAGGGCGTCCTGTGGCCTGGGCTGGGGAGGCCAAGCTGAGATGTAAAAGGCACAGCCTTCAGAGCTGGGAATTGTGCCTGGAGTGCTGGCAGCCTGAGCATTTCCCTCACCAGGGGACTGTAAGGTATTTGTTCTCCTCCTTTCTCTCTCCCACTCATTCATTTCAAATGAGACCTATTGGTTCGCATTCAGATTGAGAGGGAAAAACAACCCTGCAATCACAAAGTGCCCTTGTGAGATAGAAAGGTTGGGTTTTGCCCAGCTCTTCTCTGAAAGAAAATTCAGGGGAAAGGTGAGAGTGGCTGCCCAAAGCCTGCCCACAGGTCAGGAGGGGCTGCCTGCTGCTGGGACATGCCTGGGATTCCTCCAGCGTGATGCTGACCCGGCCCTGGCCATCGAGGCCAGGGGGAAGTTGTTCAACCTTGTGAAATACAGGGGGGGGGTCTGTTTAAAAAAAAAAGTGATATTAAAGTAATAAATGAAAGCAAAAGTGCTGTCTGTAAGGGGGCTGGGAGCAGGGGGAATCTCAGTGTGTGGTGGAGCAGTGTGGAACACATCTTGGCATCATTTTCCACACTGGAGGAGAAGGGGACATAAATAGATAGGAAACGCTCCATGTCCAGCAGCAGTAGGGGGGGGATTGTCCCCTGGGACTCAGCTCTGGTGAGGCCACTCCTTGAGTATTCCATCCAGTTTTGAGCAGCTCAATACAAGAGAGATGTGGAGGTGCTGGAGCCAGGGCAGAGGAGGGAAACAAAGCTGGGGAAGGACCTGGAAAAGAAATCTGATGAAGAGAGACTGAAGGAGCTGGGGATGGTTAGTTTGGAAAAGAGAAGGCTGAGGGGAGACCTCATTGCTGCCTTCAACTACCTGAAATGACCTTGTGGAGAGGCTGGTGCTGGTCTCTTCTCACAGGTAATTAGTGATAGAACAAGAGGGAGTGGCCTCAAGCTGTGACTGGGTAGGTTTAGACTGGACATTAGGAAGACTTTTTTCCCAGCAAGAGTGGTCAGGGATTGGAATGAGCTGCCCAGGGAGGTGGTTGAGTAACCAACCCTGGTGTCTAGAGACAGGACAAGGGGAAATGGTTTGAAACTGAGGAAGAGTAGGCTTAGACTGAATCTTAGGAAGAAGCTTTTCAGTAGGAGGGTGGTGAGACTCTGGACCAGGCTGCCCAGGGAGGCTGTGGATGCCTCCTCCCTGGAGGTGTTCAAAGCAAGTTTGGATGAGACCTCGAGCAACTGAGTCTAGTTGAGATGTGTCCCTGCCTGTGGCAGGGGAGTTGCAGTAGATGTCTCCAAAGTCCTTTCCAACCTAGGACATTCTGTGATTGTTCCCAGCTTTCTTGTGAACATTATTAGGGTTGTTTTGTTTTAGGAAAAAAAAGGGCACTTCGATATTTTTAAAGGAAACTTTCAATTTGATATTTCCTATCCAACTCAACTCCTGTTTCCAACAGAACATGCCTGGCTGTGCCATTTCTGTCAACACAAAAACATGGCTGTGGATGCCATAGAATCATAGAATTTATAGATAGATGCAGCAAAAATATCAGATTTGATGTTAGGAAGAAATTCTTCCCTATGGGAGTGGTGAGACACTGGAAGAGGTTGCCCAGGGAGGTGGTGGAAGCCTCATCCCTGGAGGTTTTTGCATCCAGGCTGGATGTGGCTGTGAGCAACCTGCTGTAGTGTGAGGTGTCCCTGCCCATGGCAGGGGGGTTGGAACTGGATGATCCTTGAGGTCCCTTCCAACCCTAACAATTCTATGGTCTGATCCCTAAGTACTGAAGAGTTCAAATCAAACTGCACAGCCCCTGTTGTTTTCCTGGATGCAGGACAACAGCAGGTTTCCTACAGTCTCCTTTGCATCAGGTTTATTCTGCAGGGAATTCTTCTCACCAGCTCTGAGCTTGCTAAGGCTGTTGAAGAGAAGAACCTAACTCCCTGATGATCCTCTTGTGGGACAGGAGATGCTGCTGAAACCTTCAAAATCAGACTGCCCCTGTGCTTTTGGAGGATCCTATTATTCTCTTCTCCCCAAACTTGAAAGATTTGGCCATTCTCAGGGCTGAGCAGGCCTGATAAGTGGTCTGCAAGTCCATCAGCCCTGTGGCAGTCTGTTGGAGCCCAACCATCTGATGTGCAGAGGTATCTGACAGGCTGAAGAGGTGGGCACAAGCCAATCTCATGAGGTTCAACAAGAGCAAGTGCAGGGTCCTGCATCTGGGACAAGGCAATCCCAAGCACAAATACAGGCTGGGCAGGGACTGGCTGGAGAGCAGCCCTGAGGAGAGGGACTTGGGGGTGCTGGGGGATGAGAAGCTCAACAGGAGCCAGCAGTGAGCACTTGCAGCCCAGAGAGCCAAGCAGAGCCTGGGCTGCAGCAAGAGAAGTGTGGCCAACAGGGTGAGGGAGGTGATTCTCCCCCTCTGCTCGATTCTCCTGAGACTCCACCTGGAGTACTGCATCCAATTCTGGAGCTCCCATTACAAGAGGGATATGGACTTGCTGGAAGGTGTCCAGAGAAGGGCCACCAGGATGATCAGAGGGCTGGAGCTCCTCTTCTGTGAGGACAGACGGAGAGAGTTGGGGCTGTTCAGTCTGGAGAAGAGAAGGCTTCAAGGAGACCTTCTTGTGGCCTTCCAGTATCTGAAGGGGGCTACAAGAAAGCTGGGGAGGGACTTTTTAGGATATCAGGTAGTGATAGGACTGGGGGGAATGGAATAAAGCTGGAAGTGGGGAGATTCAGGCTGGACATGAGGAAGAAGTTCTTCCCCATGAGAGTGGTGAGAGCCTGGAATGGGTTGTCCAGGGAGGTGGTTGAGGCCCCATCCCTGGAGGTGTTTAAGGCCAGGCTGGATGAGGCTCTGGCCAGCCTGATCTAGTGTGAGGTGTCCCTGCCCATGGCAGGGGGGTTGGAACTGGATGATCCTTGTGGTCCCTTCCAACCCTGACTGATTCTATGATTTGTCTGCCTGTTCTGTGCAAATGGTGCAAATGGATCTTGGCTTTCCTGTCCCATGAATGACCTCCTAAGAGGCAGTGGCAGCTGCCCAGGGTCTGTGCTGGCAGAGCACACCACAGGTGGCACCATCTGCACTACCAAGTCCAACCCAAACAACTCATTTCCAGCTGCAGGGAAGGGCCAGCAACGTGATAGTGACTCCCAGGCGGGGTGAAGGGTGGCTCACACACTGGCTCCCTTGTGGAGGAGGAACAGCCAAGAATTAGCACCTGTAGGCCACTCCCAGGCCCTGCAACAAACACAAATATGTCCCCTGGCATGGCCAGCTAGGAAAATATGAGCAGCAAAAGCCTCCTGTGCCAGCACATTCCAGTGTGTGTGTGCCACTGCTGGCTGTGGGTATGTGCGCTGCAGAGGCGGCCACCGGTTGGCAGGGAGAAGCTTCTGCCCTCAGTTGCTTTCTCATGGCCTGCTCATTGAATCATGCACTGCTTTGCCTTGGAAGGGACCTTTAAATGTCATCTAGTCAAGCCCTTGTGCAGAAAGCAGGGATAATCAGATCAGGATGCTCAGAGCAACCTTCCAGGGGGAAGGGCATCTACCGCCACAGTGGGCAAGCGCTGCCAGTGGAGGTGTCCCTGCCCATGGCAGAGGGGTTGGAACTAGATGATGATCCTTGAGGTCCCTTCCAACCCTGACAATTCAATGATTTCTATGTTTCACCACCCCCAGGGTAAAAAAAAGTCTTTCTCATGCCTAGCCTAAATCTCCCCTCTTTTAATTTAACACTTAAGGGCATGGATGGACACCAGAGATACCCTCAGCTCCAGATTTTCTTTGAGGACTGCAGGTAAGATGTGACCTCAAGTGGATTTGCACTTTTATTTTATGCACTGCATGTTCAATTTGTCCAGTTACTTCAGGAAGAGGGTGACTGGAAGCCCACAGGTGTCATGCAGACCTTCCCACCTTCTTCTCACCCCTCCTGCCATCCAAAAGCACTCACACTGCAGCAAAGCATGGCATTAGGAGCAGCAGATCACAGAGTCACAGAATGTTAGGGGCTGAAAGGGACCTTGGAAGGCCATCCAGTCCAACCTCCCTGCCAGAGCAGGATCACCTACAGCAGATCACACAGGAACACATCCAGGTGGGGTTTGAGTATCTCCAGAGAGGGAGACTCCACAACCCCCCTGGGCAGCCTCTTCCAGTATTCTGTTGCCCTCATAGGGAAAACACTTTTCCTCATGTTTGCATGGAACTTCCCATGTCTCAACTTCCACCAGTGCCCCTTGTGCTGTCATTGGGCATCACCCAGCAGAGCCTGGCTCCAGCCTCTTGGCACTCCCCCTGCACATCTTTATCAACAGCAATGAGGTCACCTCTCAGGCTCCTCCTCTCCAAGCTACAGAGCCCTCAGCTCCCTCAGGCTCTCCTCAGAAGGAAGATGTTCCACTCCCCTAATCGTTTTTGTGGCTCTGTGCTGGACTCTTTCAAGCAGTTCCCTGAGGTCCTTCTTGACCTGAGGGGCCCAGAACTGGACACAATATTCCAGATGCAGCCTCAGCAGGGCAGAGTAGAAAGGGAGGAGAACTTCTCTCAACCTTCTAACCACAGCCCTTCTAATCCACCCCAGGATGTCATTGGCCTTCTTGGCCACAAGAGCACATTGCTGGCTCATGGGCAACCTCCCATCCATTAGGATGTAGAGCAGGGATAAAAAATTAAAAGATGGTACCAGTCCAAGACATTAAAAAACCTCTCTCAATTATTATGGGATCTTCTCTGACACCCTGAACCCACCAGCCTGTGGGATGTGGGAAGGACCTTGACCACGAGAGATATCATCACAGTTGACAGTCTAGGCATGAAGGGCAAGTGGACCCTCTGGTGATTGCAGAGTGGGAAAAACCCAGGTGGCCCTACATCCAGGGGGCATATTCAACAGGGGGTGGCCATCACCAGGCTCCAAGGGGACACATCAGGCAAAGAGAAGAGGAGACCATGACCTTCTGTCACCATCACTCTGGGAAATGAAGGCTGGAATTGGGAAGATCCCAGTCACCACTCACCCCTCCGAGGGGGTCCGTCGCAGGGCTTGACGCTGCCACCAGCACAGCTGCAGGCACACCAGGCCCAAAGACAATAAACAAAAGGACTTCACTCTCAGAGCTGGGGCTGGGCATGGGGTTATGTGATTTTTGGAAGCCTTGCAAAAAGTGGTGTGTGACAGATGGAATTCAAAATCCCTGCGCCTTGCATCTACGCCCTGGCGCTCCCAGGCAGCTCTTGCTGAGCACTTTGCTAGGTGGCTACCTGCTGTGCAGCCAGATCTAATCAGCACCAAACCTCTCCAAAGGAAACAGCTCTGAAGGCTTCCATTGTTGCATTTTTGCCTTTGCTCTGGGCTCACAAAATCCTGATGCTCACTCCCTCAAGTGTGAAAACTGAATACAAAGCAGATCGGTCTCAGCTGTGCCCTAGCGGGCAGCCTGAGCTGCCCATCAGGGATGGCCTTGCACAGAAGCCACTTGACAGAGCTTCCAGGGCAACTGAGTTGCTGGAAGGCAAAGCAGGTGGTAGGTATGAAATAACCTCTCCTTGTCCCAATAATCCCTAAGGCCACGTCTGACCAACAGATAGGTCACACAGCATTCACTCCCGAAGAGCCTTCTGCACCTCAGCAGTCACAGATCACACAGATCACAGATCATAGGATGTTAGGGGTTGGAAGGGACCTGCAGAGATCATCCAGTCCAACCCCCCTGCCAGAGCAGCACCATAAAATCTAGCACAGGTCACACAGGAACACATCCAGACAGGGCTGGAAAGCCTCCAGAGAAGGAGACTTCACAAGCCCTCTGGGCAGGCTGCTCCAGGGCTCTGTGACCCTCACAGTGAAGAAGTTCCTCCTCATGTTGAGGTGGAACCTCCTGTGCTGGAGTTTCTATCCATTGCCCCTTGTCCTATCACAGGGTGCAAGTGAGCAGAGCCTGTCCCCTCCCTCTTGACCCCCACAGGGTGACCCAAGGGCCACCCCTCACTGAAGGGGTCCACCCTCGACAGCAGCCCCTCCCAGGATGGGATGGAACCAGGCTGGAATGAGTCTGTCCTGTCCCATCTCCTCCTCCTCCTCTCCTGCAGTCACACCTGAACCCTCTGAAATTCATCTCCTTAATCAAAATACAGTACAGGGCTCAGCACCTGAGGTGTCCTGTGGCACACAGTGTCCATCAGACACAGTGTAGCTGAAACTGCTGCTTGCTACCCCACGGTGCCAGTTTGGAGCCTGGTTTTAGCTGCAACCAGCCAGGGTAAGCACCCCAATCTTGCTAGGTACTCTCCCACATAAAAAGAGCAGTTGAGTTCTCTCAACCAGTGTGACTTTTGGGTTAGATTCAGGAGGAAAACCAAACTTTTCCTAACAGGAGCAAAGAGCTTGTCACCTCCATAACATGCTACATAAACAGAGTTTCCCTTCTGGCAAGCAAGACCCACCTGAGGAGCAGTGCTGAGCAAACACACTCTGAGGTGTGATGGAGCTACCAGCAATGCCTGCAGTCCTTCATCTGGTTTGACAACCAGACAATAACGTGTCTGCCCAAATTGTGACCATGTATGTGCTCTAAGTCCTGGACAATCAGATGATGTTCCTCAGCTCTGCTTCTTTGGTTCAATGCAGGTGCAACAAGCAAGTATTAACAGCAAGCAAGTATTAACAGCAAGCAAGTATTAGCAGCTTCCTTCTTGCCACTCTGACCTTTTATTTTCTCTCATTGTCCTTATTACCTATGATGGAGTTAGTTCAAGTTAGGTTCTTCTCTTCAACAGCCTTAGCAAGCTCAGAGCTGGTGAGAAGAATCCCCTGCAGAATAAATCTGTTGCAAAAGAAACTATAGGAAACCTGCTGTTGTCCTGCATCCAGGAAAACAACAGGGGCTGTGCAGTTTGATTTGAACTCTTCAATACTTAGGGATCAGATCATAGAATTGTTAGGATTGGAAGGGACCTCAAGGATCATCCAGTTCCAATCCCCCTGCCATGGGCAGGGACACCTCACACTACAGCAGGTTGCTCACAGCCACATCCAGCCTGGCTGCAAAAACCTCCAGGGATGAGGCTTCCACCACCTTCCTGGGCAACCTGTTCCAGTGTCTCATCATCCTCATGGGCAAGAATTGCTTCCTAACGTCCAATCTGAATCTTTTCATTTCTAGTTTTGCTCCATTCCCCCCAGTCCTATCACTCTCTGGCACCCTAAAAAGTCCCTCCCCAGCTTTCCTGTAGGCCCCCTTCAGATACTGGAAGGCCACAATCAGATCAGTTTGGATGAATGTAGGCCTGAGGTCTGAGATGGCAGATATCCTAAATAAAGAATGGTGATCTTAGTGATTTGTAAAACCCTCCAACATACTTTCATGTTTTCTCTTTTTCACTTGGTGCTGTGATTAATTTTGTGCCATTGCTATGGTCCAGATAATAACCACATCAGAAGGAGCTGCTTTAATCAGTTACAGATTGACCTGACCCACGAGGCTTCTGAGTAAACATCTCCAGGTCACAGCCAGCTTCCCCTTACACTTCCAACATGAGCATGAAAACTCCTGGGAGTTTTCCCAGGAAGGGAGTGACTGACTCAGTGACCATCATGACTCCTTGGAGATGCTTTATGGCACAGTCCATGGTTGATGCAGAATGATGCAAAAGGCACCAAGAAGGCAACCAGGCCTGCTGCTCACAGAGCACTCTGTGATAATTCATGATTCCATCTGGGCTGAAGCCTTAAATTTTATTATGTGCTTTAGAAACTTAAGAGTTTTAGAAATAACTTATAACATTACTGGCTCAGAATGAGTTTCCATCTCAAGGCAAAGCTCTGAAAGGGATATATTAAATCCAAGGGAAATTCTGCTTCGAAAGCTCCATGCACTTCTTGAACATAATATCCCAAAGTCAAACTCCAAAGCTCCAAAATTTGATAAAACCTGGAAATTATTTTGGCCTCTCAGCGTATTTGCAGATAGTGGGAAATAAAATGGATAAGATGTGTGCCAAGAATAAGATGAATTTCCCCCATTTGTTTAAACTGTGCAGAATGAGAAAGTGCTGATCAATATTTTTTAACTGTGGCAGACTGTGAGTGGCATCAAGTCCTGGCTCTGTATCATAGAATCACAGAATGGCTCAGGTTGGAAGGAAGAGATCATCTGCTCCAACCTCCCCACCATGCCCAGGGACACCTCTCAACTAGACTCAGCTGCTCAAGGTCTCATCTAACCTGGCCTTCAACACCCCCACAAAGGAGGCAGCCACAACCTCCCTGGGCAGCCTGTTCCAGAGTCTCACCACTAAAGAACTTCTTCCTAAGCTCCAGTCTAACCCTGCTCTCCCTCAGCTTCAAACCATTCCCCCTTGTCCTGTCTCTAGACACCCTGATGAAAAGTCCCTCTGCAGCCTTCCTGTAGGATCCCTTCAGGCAGCTCTAAGGTCCCCCTCCCCATATTTTTTCTCTCTGAGTTCAGTGTAGGTAGCTGAAATCACATTCCTGCTAAAACAAAGGTTTAGGTGTACAGCCAGAAACATCTGTGTAGAAGACAGTGTTAAATGATTTCATAAATCTGTCAACCATCAGAAGTCTTTTCCATAATTGAGTTCAGATGAGATTTGTTATTTTTGAGACATTACAGCATCACAGAATCACAGAATAGCAGAGGACCTCCAGAGGTCATCCAGTCCAACCCCCCTGCCAGAGCAGGATCACCCAGGGCAGGTCACATAGGAACACATCCAGATCGGTTTTGAAAGTCTCTGGAGAAGGAGACTCCACAACCTCTCTGGGCAGCCTGCTCCATGGCTCTGTCACCCTCATCATACAGAAGTGCCTCCTCATGTTGAGGTGGCCCCTCCTGTGTTCTAGCTTGTACCTGTGGTTTCTTATCCTGTCGGTGGGCACCACCCAGAGGAGCCTGGCATCTTCACCTAGGTATTGTCCTCTTCTGTCACCCACAACTCAGCACACAATCATTTCTTTCATCAGGGCTCTGAATGTCATCCCACTCCTCAGAAGAGAATTTCTCTCAACAGTTTGCATTTTGGCTTCTTTCATTTTTATTTGCTGTTGTGTTGTGTTTTGCTGTGCTGTTGTGTTTTTCATGTCCTGTCCTCTCTAGAGTGATAAATACCCAAGATGCCAGGCCCAGGTTATCAAAAAGAGAACAAGATAAATACAAGCAGAGGAGAGGATTTTTTTTGGAGGGAGGAGTTTTGCAACTGGAAAAATGAACATGAGTTGACTTTGTTCTAAAGGCTACAAAGAAAGAATCTTCTTTTTTCTGAAGCCTGCAAGCTGCATTATTTGAAATTAAAGAGTTCTGCCTGGAACAGACTGGGATATCTTTGGAAATGCCTGCTGGAAATGAAACACTAAAAAGATAACATCAAGATGTGTTGGGCAAGGTCTTTTCCTAAGGCCACTTTAGCAAATGAAGGCCACCTTGGGGAAGGGGGAAAAAAACACAAAAATTCCAAATGTGTTTGGCTCATCAGCTTGCAACAAGAATAATCAGTGATTTAGAAATAGGAGTGGCAGGGGAACAAACCAATGGACTGATAAAAAGATTCCTGCATCAGGAATATGGAATAACTTGGAGGAAATCTGGAGATTGAGCAATACTGTTGAGGTGGAGAGAGCAAACATAGTTGTGCTCATGCCCTGTCAGATAACCCAGAGGTGTTTCATGTGTAGATGCAGCAGGGCTGCCCTCTAATCCAATTTCTGGAATCAGACAGTACTGGTTTGATGAAAACATCACAACTGCCTGGTCAGAGAAGCAGTCTGGACTTGTGGTCAGTGACAGAAGGGCCCAGGCACCTGCTCCTCCTCAGATCTCAGACATGGCTGAGTTATTTACAGAATGACAGAATCAACCAGGTTGGAAAAGACCTCAGTGATCATCAAGTCCAACCTATCACCTAACACCTCCTGACAACTCAACCATGGCTCCAAGTGCTTTTTTTGAACACCTCCAGGGACTGTGACTCCACCACCTCCCTGGGCAGCACATTCCAAGGGCCAGTTTTTCCTCTTTCTGGGAATAACTTTCTCTTCACCTCGAGCCTAAACTTCCCCCTGCACAGCTTGAGACTGTGTCCTCTTTTCTGTTGCTGGTTGCCTGGGAGAAGAGACCAACCCCCACCTGGCTACAACCTCCCTTCAGGTAGTTGTAGACAGCAATGAGGTCTCCCCTGAGCCTCCTCTTCTCCAGGCTAAACACCCCCAGCTCCCTCAGCCTCTCCTCACAGGGTTTGTGTTCCAGACCCCTCCCCAGCTTTGTTGCCCTTCTCTGGACACATTCAAGCATCTCAATGTCCTTCTCAAACTGAAGAGCCCAGAACTGGACACAGTACTCAAGGTGTGGCCTAACCAGTGCTGTGCACAGGGCAGAATGACTTCCCTGCTCCTGCTGGCCACACTCTTCCTGATACAGGCCAGGATGCCATTGGCTCTCTTGGCCACCTGGGCACACTGCTGGCTCATGTTCAGCTGCTGTCAACCAGTACCCCCAGGTCCCTTTCCACCTGGCTGCTCTCCAGCCACTCTGACCCCAGCCTGTAGCTCTGCATGGTGTTGTTGTGGCCAAAGTGCAGCACCTGGCACTTGGACTTGTTGAATGCCATCCCATTGGACTCTGCCCATCTGTCCAGCCTGTCAAGGTCCCTCTGCAGAGCCCTTCTAGCCTCCAACAGATGAACTCCTGCCCCCAACTTGGTGTCATCTGCAAACTTACTGATGGTGGACTTTATCTCCTCATTCAGATCATCAATGAAGACATTGAACAGGATGGGGCCCAGCACTGATCCCTGGGGGACACCACTAGTGACTGGCCACCAACTGGATGTGGCACTGTACCTGTAAAGAAGGGCCCAGGCACCTGTTCCTGCTCAGATCTTAGCCATGGTTGAGTTATTTAGCTCCTTTATTGTTCTGTTTGCTTTTAGCTGTAAACATAGTGGATTGTATTTAGGTACCGACTCTGGAGCACCTCATTCATTGGGTTATAAAATGTCTCTGAAGGAAAGATGGGAAGAATAGTTATTAACAAAGAGTCTAAGAAGAAAACCTCATCCTGAGGCTTCACAAGGCTACCAGTAGACTCAGATGATGTGCCCTATCACGCAGGAGACATCACTTTGTGACCATCTGGTGCACTCCATTTTCTCTCTCTAAGAAAATCCACAAAACCAGTTTCACAGAATCACAGAACATCAGAGGTTGGAAGGGAACTCAAGAGATCATCCAGTCCAACCCCCCTGCCAAAGCAGGGTAGTCCACACAGTAATACATCCAGGTGGGTTTTGAATGTGTTCAGAGAGAATCCAACAGAGAGCCATGAGGATGCTTAGGGGACTGGAGCATCTCCCCTGTGAAGAGAGACTGAGAGCCCTGGGGCTGTTTAGTCTGGAGAAGAGAAGACTGAGAGGGGATCTGATCAATGTCTATCAATAGCTGAGGGGAGGGTGTCAAGTGGAGGGGGCCAGGCTCTTTTGGGTGGTTCATGGTGATAAGACAAGGAACAATGGGTTCAGACTGGAACAGAGAAGATTTCAGCTCAATATGAGGAGAAACTTCTTTACAGTGAGGGTGACAGAGCCCTGGAACAGGCTGCCCAGGGGGGTTGTGGAGTCTCCTTCTCTGGAGCCTTTCCAAACCCACCTGGATGCATTCCTGTGCAGACTCCCCTAAGTGATCCTGCTCTGGCAGGGGGGGTGGACCTGATGATCTCTGGAGGTCCCTTCCAACCTCTGATATACTGTGAGACTGTGACTCCACAACCCCCCTGGGCAGCCTGTTCCAGGGCTCTGTCACCCTCACTGTAAAGAAGTTTCTCTTCATGTTGAGGTGTAACCTTCTATGTTCCAGCTTGTACCCCTTGTTCCTTGTCTTACTATGAAAAGCCCAAACCCTAGTCTTATGATGAAAACCCCAAACTGCTGTGGGACAGAATCTCCTGGTTTAGCTTCTTTCCTATTTGCAGAGACATCAAAAAGACACTTGCTAGGTAAAAACCCCACCTCCAGTTTAATGCAGAATTGGAGACAGATGCATTTTATCAGAAGTTTGTACCCCTCTGCAGAGATGGGAAAATATTTACAGCCAGTTCAGCTGATCTTTTCAAGTGGCACGATTTGATTGCCAGGGAATAATTGTTATGAAAACATTTTTAAGTTTTTTTGTTACCTGCCATCCCCTTCTCTTTAGAAGATGTCTTTCTGGAAAGGCTAAAAAAAAAAAAAATAAAAGAAACTGAGGTGTAATGTAATACAGGCCTATAACAGAGATTGTTAATTTTCAGTGTGGCTGAATCCCAGCGTGCTTTGATTGAGAGAAGCCAACACAAACATGCAAAATATGTGCCTCTTTGAACAGGATACACCACATCCTGCATTTGGTAGCCAAAGGTTCCAGTTTGCATCACAAATGTAGTCCAAGATCTCCCTCTCCTTGAGGTATGTACCTCAGAAAGTGCCAAATCTGCAAGACACACTGCCTTCTTTTAATTTTTATTTGTATTTTCTTTCTTTCATTCTTTCCTATTAAAAAAAAAAACAAATTAAAATGTTTAATCATTTGCTTCTTTGGGTTTTAGGAGGGGCTCAGCAGGTGATTGAAAGAAAGGGCTGAGTTGTCAAGAGGGATTTGATTAAGCAGAAACTCAATGGGTTGATTAATCTTCCCTCAGGAAAAAAAAGAAAAGGAAAAGGAAAAGGAAAAAGAAAAAGAAAAAGAAAAAGAAAAAGAAAAAGAAAAAGAAAAAGAAAAAGAAAAAGAAAAAGAAAAAGAAAAAGAAAAAGAAAAAGAAAAAGAAAAAGAAAAAGAAAAAGAAAAAGAAAAAGAAAAAGAAAAAAGCTGACTGCAGCAGAAGTGCCCCAGCCAATGTGTAAACACCTTTGGAAATACAGAAAGACAAATTGCAGTTCAAAGCTGCTCTTAGTGGCCTGTTGATTTGACTGCTAGAAACAAAAGTTCTTCTGCCTGGCTGATAGAAAGCAGACCTTCCACGGGAGGAAACAATTGGCTGCAGGTCCTTTCAAATCTTGAATGAAAAGAGCTTGACATTTCTTGTCTTATTATTATTATTGTTATTATTATTGCTGTTATTATTTTCATTATTATTGTTATTATTAATGTTAATATTAATATTGATAACATTAACATTAATATTAACACTAATACTAACATTAATAGTAATATTATTTTTACTATTTAAAAAAATTATTTAATTGTGTTTTTTTTAAATCTTCTCATTCTTCTTTACAATAATATATTCCAGTCCTTGGCATTTTTTAGAAGGAAACACAAGTTTCGTCTCATTTTCAAGCAATTTATGGCACATGTTTAAGGTCTCCAAGTTACATGAGGGCTCTGCAGAGCTTCCCAGAGAGGTACAAATTAGCATAGGGAGACAGCAAACAAAACATTGTGCTGGGCATCACCCAGTCACCCTTACATTCTGCCTGATGTTTCATGGTACCCAGGAGGAAACCTTGAGTTGGAATAAGAAAGTCTGTCTGCTTGCCCAGCAATCTCATCATGTAGGTCAAGAGAGGTTCTCCTTCCTCTCTACTCTGCCCTGCTGAGGCTGCATCTGGAATATTGTGTCCAGTTCTGGGCCCCTCAGGTCAAGAAGGACCTCAGGGAACTGCTTGAGAGAGTCTAGCACAGAGCCACAAAAATGATTAGGGGAGTGGAACATCTTCCTTATGAGGAGAGCCTGAGGGAGCTGAGGGCTCTTAAGATTGGAGAGGAGGAGCCTGAGAGGTGACCTCATTCATGTTGATAAAGATGTGCAGGGGGAGTGCCAAGAGGCTGGAGCCAGGCTCTGCTGGGTGATGCCCAATGACAGCACAAGGGGCAATGGTGGAAGCTGAGGCATAGGAAGTTCCATGGAAACAGGAGGAATTTTTTTTTTTCCTGTGAGGGTGACAGAATACTGGAAGAGTCTGCCCGGAGGGGTTGTGGAGTCTCGCTCTCTAGAGATATTCAAACCCCACCTGGATGTGTTCCTGTGTGATCTGATCAATGTCTATCAATATGTGAGGGGTGGGTGTCAAGTGGAGGGGGCCAGGCTCTTTAGGGTGGTTCACAGTGATAAGACAAGGAACAATGGGTTCAAACTTGAACATAGAAGATTTCAGCTTAACATGAGGAGAAACTTCTTTACAGTGAGGGTGACAGAGCCCTGGAACAGGCTGCCCAGGGGGGTTGTGGAGTCTCCTTCTCTGGAGACTTTCCAAACCCACCTGGATGCATTCCTGTGCAGACTACCCTAAGTGACCCTGCTCTGGCAGGGGAGGTGGACCTGATGATCTCTGGAGTTCCCTTCCAACCTCTGATATACTGTAATATTGTGGGGAAACCCATGGTTTGTAGGAGCCATACCCTCACTGGGTTTCAGGAGCACTGGGGCTCAGGCATGGAGACAGAGCAGCCTGGCAGCCACCAGCCCAATTGCTTCATAATCCAACTACTGTAAGTGACTTAACCATGGCTTTGTCATGGGCCTCAGCCCAGGGGCAATCAGCTGCTTGCTTCTCATCAGCAACACAGGAAAGAACCTTGAGACAGGAGTTGGTTCAAGTTGGTGCAAGAAGAGGGCCTAGAAGAAGGCTGCAGAGGGACTATTTCCAAAGGCCTGCAGTGATAGGATGAGGGGCAATGGTTTGAAATGAGAGAAGAAGTGATTTAGGTTGGATGTTAGGAACAAGTTCTGTACATCGATGCTGGTGGAACACTGCGACAGGTTGCCCGGAGGTTGTTGGGACCCCATCCCTGGAGATACTCAAGGTGAGGATCAAGAGGGCTCTGGGCAGGCTGATCTAGTGGAGAATGTCCTTGCTTAGTGCAGGGGGGTTAGATTAGATGACCTTTGGAGGTCCTTTCCAACCCAAACCATTCTGTGATTCTACAAAGTGAAGCCAAGACAGAGACTCCTTTACTTGTGCCAATGCACACCTGCAGCCTTCCACATCTATCAGCAACAACCCAGTGATAATCCTGAGTCAGCTGCAAGCATTGGTTTGGCCCCAAAAAAGAAACAGATATAGTTTTCACAAGGTGTGTTTCTCAGCCCAAAAGAAAACTATAGTGTTCTTTAGCAACTGGAGCACCTCTGCTATGGAGACAGACTGAGAGAGTTGGGACTATTCAGTCTGGAGAGAGAAGGCTCCGAGGTGACCTTCTTGTGGCCTTCCAGTATCTGAAGGGGGCTACAAGAAAGCTGGGGAGGGACTTTTTAGGATCTCAGGTAGTGATAGGACTGGGGGGAATGGAGCAAAACTGGAAATGGGGAGATTCAGACTGGATGTTAGGAAGCAATTCTTCCCCATGAGGGTGGTGAGACACTGGAACAGGTTGCCCAGGGAGGTGGTGGAAGCCTCATCCCTGGAGGTTTTTCCAGCCAGGCTGGATGTGGCTGTGAGCAACCTGCTGTAGTGTGAGGTGTCCCTGCCCATGGCAGGGAGGTTGGAACTGGATGATCCTCAAGGTCCCTTCCAACCCTAGCAATTCTATGACTCTATGATTCTAACTGTTCTACAATAGTTGTGAATCCTGAGATGAAACAAATCAGTGAAAGGGAAAAGAATCTCAAAGAAAAAAATCTGAAAAGAAAAAAATACTTTTATACTTCCAAAGCAAGTGCTTCATTGCTCAAAATTCCTTCCAAAGGCCACCACTCATGGTTTTGAGGCCCAAAACTTGAATTTGAAATAGCACTTGTCCTTCTCAGGCTCTCATTTTTAATTCATTTCCTACACCAGCTGCAAAGGCTGCAGCTACAGTCTCCTCATTTCAGCATAGCCAAGTGGGGTATGAACTGGGTGAATTGTCTTGACAATGCAACAACACCATGCAGCAATTCTGGTGAAAGCTTTAAGCAACAATCAGTGCACTCCATCTGAAAACTGTCCACAAGTTGATGGTCCAATTGCTTAATAATATTACTGAAATATAAATTGACATAAAGGAAAAAAAAAAACAACAACCAACAAACCTATTCCCAAATGTTTTGCTACCAAAAAGGAGACACACACTAAACCATGTTGGATGCTTTTATAAGAATTGATTTCTAATACATTTTTTTTTGCCTTAGTTTGCTGGATCTTGTCTTTGCCAGGCTTTATTCATCACTAATTAACCCAGTTTTGTCAAAGACCTTCAGTCTTGCCCCTGAATTGGTTGGCTGGGCCCAAAGAGAGGTGGTGAAAGGAGCTAAATCTGACTGGCACTCAGTGACTGGTGGTGCCCCTCAGGGTTCAGTCCTGGGTCCTGTCCTCTTTAATGAATTTCTCAATGATCTGGGTGAGGGGATTGAGTGCACCCTCACTAAGTTTGCAGATGACACCAAGCTGGGTGGCAGAGTCCATCTGCTAGAGGGTAGGGAAGCTTTACAATGGGATCTGGGCAAGTGAGACCCAGGGGCCAAGGCTCATTGTATGAGGTTCAACAAGTGCCAGGTCCTGCACTGGGTCACAACAACCCCATGGTGAGTTGCAGACTTGGGGATGTGTGGTTGGAAAGCTGTAAGCTGGAGAGGAGCCTGGGGCCGTTGGTTGACAGTCAAGTGAACAGGAGTCAGCAGTGCCCAGGTGGCACAGAAAGCCAATGGCATCCTGGCTTGTGTTAGAAACACTGTGACCAGCAGGGACAGGGAGGTGATGATCCCCCTGTGCCCAGCACTGGTGAGGCCACACCTTGAATGTTGTGTTCAGGTCTGGGCCCTTCACTCCAGGAAGAACACTGAGGTGCTGGAGTGTGTCCAGAGAAGGGCAACGAGGCTGGAGAAGGGCCTGGAGCCCCGGGCTATGAGGAGCCTCTGAGGCAGCTGGGGTTGTTCAGTCTGGAGAAGAGGAGGCTGAGGGGAGACCTCATTGCTCTCTACAACTACCTGAAGGGAGGTTGGAGCAAGGAGGGAGCAGCCTCTGCTCCCTGATGACAAGTGACAGGACCAGAGTGAATGATTCCAAGCTGCCCCAGCGGAGGTTCAGGCTGGGTGTTAGGAAATATTCCTTCACTGGAAGGGTTCTCAAGCACTGGAATGGGCTGCCCAGGGCAGTGCTGGAGTCCCCATCCCTGGAGCTGTTGAAGCAGCCTGTGGAGCTGGTGCTTAGGGACTTGGTTTAATGTTGACTCTTCAGTGCTGGGTCAAAAGTTGTCCTGGATGAGCTTGGAAGTGATTCTGTGATTCTGTAATTTTAGCAAAGCACCATGGAGATCTAGAATTACCAACCTCTCCTCCCTTCAGCTGCAGAGCCAAGAGCTGAAGATCTACTTTGCCTCTCACAACTTCCTTAGTGGCAACAGGAATCCAAAGGATATTCCTCCCCTCTGGTGAATATCAATTGTAAGTCCTTTGTATTCAGTCTCATTCCCTATCCAGCCATATTTTAATTAATGAAATCAAAAGACCATCCACTAAAATAAACCAAAGCTAATGAGGGAAGTTAGTTAAAACAAACAGGCAGTGTTTACTTCCCTTGCACTGACTTGCCAAGAAATGAGCTCCACAGCCAACATTATCGATTCGTGTCAGAAATGTGAACCTCTCACAGCGGCGTGAAGAGAAGCATCTGGATTGAAAGGGTGAGGGGGGATAGGAGTGCAGTGAAGTGAAAGCATCATGGCATTTCTGCAAGGCTGTGGGGGGGAAGGGGGTACCTTCACCCCCACAGGTAGTGTTATGGCCCTGGTGGGGCAGTGTCTGGAGTGATGTCTCTAGTTCTGGGCCCCTCAGTTCAGGAAGGACCTCAGGGAACTGCTTGAAAGAGTCCAGTGCAGAGCCAGGCAAATGATGAAGAGAGTGGAACATCTGCCTTATGGTGGGAGACTGAGGGAGCTGAGGGCTCTTTAGTTTGGAGAGGAGGAGCCTGAGAGGTGACCTCATTCATGTTTATAAAGATGTGCAGGGGGAGTGCCAAGAGGCTGGAGCCAGGCTCTGCTGGGTGATGCCCAATGACAGCACAAGGGGCAAAGAGTGGAGGCTGAGGCATAGGAAGTTCCATGGAAACAGGAGGAAAATGTTTTCCCTGTGAGGATGACAGAACACAGGAACATGCTGCCGAGGCGGGTTGTGGAGTCTCCCCCTCTGGAGATATTCAAGACCTGCCTGGATGTGTTTCTGTGTGATCTGCTCTGGGTGATCCTGCTCTGGCAGAGGGGTTGGACTGGGTGACTTTCTGAGGTCCCTTCCAGCCCCTAACACTCTGTGATTCTGTGACTGACATCCAAGGTCTGGCATTTGGATGTGGCTCTGGCTCTGGGCAGAGAGGGGATGTGGAGTGCCACGTGCATGGTGTGCTCTCCAGAACACGCTGCTCCGAGCCACATCTGGAGTCCCTGGCTCACAGCACTGAAAGATGTGGTGCCATGTGAGCACAAGTAATGCGGTCCAGCTGCCATCTACCACTGACCAGTGTGAAGGAGCTCACATTTGGTGGCCAACACAGCAACATGTAGCAGTCGTTCGCATATCTGGATTTGGAAGGAAAGGAGGCATCAGACTGTCCCCAGAGTACGTGAAAGCACTCAGAGACATCTGAGAAACACCTTCACTACTCACAGCTCTGCACATAGAGATATCTGAGAAACACCTTCACTACTCACAGCTCTGCACATAGAAACATCTGAGAAACACCTTCACTACTCACAGCTCTGCACACAGAGACATCTAAGAAATACCTTCACTACTCACAGATCTGTACTCAGAGACATCCGAGAAACCCCTTCACTACTCACAGCTCTGCACACAGAGATATCTGAAACACGTCAACTCACGCTCTGCACACCAGCTCTGCACATAGAAACATCTGAGAAACACCTTCACTACTCACAGCTCTGCACATAGAAACATCTAAGAAATACCTTCACTACTCACAGATCTGTACTCAGAGACATCTGAGAAACCCCTTCAATACTCACAGCTCTGCACACAGAGATATCTGAGAAACACGTTCACTACTCACAGCTCTGCACACAGAGACATCTGAGAAACACGTTCACTACTCACAGCTCTGCACACAGAGACATCTGAGAACCACCTTCACTACTCACAGCTCTGCACACAGAGACATCTGAGAACCACCTTCACTACTCACAGCTCTGCACACAGAGACATCTGAGAACCACCTTCACTACTCACAGCTCTGCACACAAATACCTCCAGCCTTTTGGAAAGTGTTATGTGAAAGACCAGTTGTGGGAACCCCTGCAAGATAGAGAGAGGTGATTCTGACACTTTGCTCTGCTCTGGTGAGACCTCACCTGGAGTACTGTGTACAGGTCTGGAGCCCCTCAATATCAGAAAGACATGAACCTGATGGAGAGGGTACAGAGGAGGACCACAAAAATGAGCAAGGGGTTGGAGCACCTCTGCTATGAGGACAGGCTGAGGGAGCTGGGGGTGTTCAGCCTGGAGAAGAGGAAGCTCTGGGGAGACCTAATAGCAGCCTGCCAGTACCTGAAGGGGGCTACAGAAAGGCTGGAGAGAGACTGTTTGCAAAGGGCTGCAGTGATAGGACAAGGGGCAATGGCTTTAAGCTGGAGAAGAGCAGATTTGGATTGGATGTTAGGAACAAGTTCTTTACTATGAGGATGGTGGAACACTGGAACAGGTTGCCCAGGGAGGCGGTTAAGGCTCCTTCCCTGGAGATATTCAAGGTGAGGCTTGATGAGGCCCTGGGCAACCTGATCTGGTTGGGGGTGTCCCTACTGACTGCAGGGAGGTCAGATTGGATGACCTTTGGAGGTCCCTTCCAGCCCAGCCCATTCTATAATTCTGTGAATCTATGAATCTATGATTCTATGACCCACCTTCAGCTGTGCTACCACCCTGGGAAACAGAAGCAACACAAAAGTCTGTGATTTTTCTTCCTAAACCCCTGTTGTTCTCCTTTCCAACTAGCTCTGCAACTATTAGTTGCAGATCTTGCAACACTGCTGTATTTCAGCAAAGCCCTTTGTTATCCCCCCCTCCTCCATTTACCAATGAACAAAGAGGGAACTGGATGGCTTTTGCAAGTTGGAGTGGGATGTTGGCTTGCCATCCAGTGCTTTAGATCTGAAGCTGCTAACAATGGACAATGGTAGCACACTGACTCCCCATTGCTTTTGCTCTCCATGTGGTGCGCACAAGAGGCCAAGGGCATGGACATGGCTCTGGGACAGGGTATTTTGGTTTCCTGTCTTTTTTGTCTGGCTCGGAGCAGAAGCCAGAGCACCCACAGGGGTATTCCCTTGCTACACTTGGTGGCATCTGCCCCTCAAGGGCTGTTTTGTCACTGAGAATGGTAAGAGCATTAAACAGAGGCCAAGGAAGAGAGTGAGGCACAAACGCTCCATTAACTCTGTCCTGCACTACCAACTGCTGTGAACAGCAGCACGGTGCTGCTCCTGCAGCATCTCAGTCTCTGCTCCTGCAGCACCTCAGTCTCTGCACTTCATGCTCCAGGAGCCACAACTAACCAACTAGAGTATGATCCTGGCCCTTGGGCATGGACTTAGTGACCTCAGTATTGTTTCTGGGAGTAAACATCCCATCAGCCAAGCCACTGGCAGCTCCTCGGTAGACAGGCGCTACGGCAGCAGACTTAGAGGTGGCCCTTTCCTCTTGGGGTTAAAAACCTATTGTCAGTCAGAACATTTGCAGCCCTGTGGATAAACACAGGACTGCCCAGAGCCAAGCATTAAATCCACACTCACATGCAGAATAAATAAAGAATTAAATGTGGTGCATAAATAAACCCAAACGTCAAGCAACATGGAAACCAACACAGCCTTCTCTGTGTCCTCCCCCTGGAGGGGCCTGGGGGAATGAGCCCTCCCTGTCTCAGCTCCACCCCAGGCTGCTGCAATCAAAGCCCAAACACAAATGGCCTTGTTTTGGTGGTTTGGTTTTTTTGTTTTGTTTTTTTTTTTAAATTCCTTTTTCTCAGATCTGGTCCCTAAATTCTCTGCTTTACATGGCTGACAGAGGTCAGCACAAATAGTGCAGAGCCGAGTGGGATGAGTTTGTGTAGAAGCCAGTTGGGATGTTCCTCTCACTGCGTTAGTCCAAGGTGTTGGGAAAGTCATAACAAAAAAATGCTAACTCTCTCACCCTGAGTTTTTTCCTCCAGATTCTAAAACACACAGTGATTTCTCTGGGTTTCTCATCCTATATTCACAGAGACATTTATTTCCTCACTGCCGATTTTTAATGTTTCTTTTCTATTTTTCCTTTCGCTCCTTTGACTCCAAGCCAGAGGTATCAGCTCCAATATCTCTATCCCCGTGTCTGAAAAGACCAATAGATATCTTTCCAGAAGTGCCAGCCTTCCAAGCGGAACTGTCCACCTACAGACTAAAGCAAGCAAGCATCTAGACCACATTGGACCCCTCTGTGACCTCACAGACATCATATCCAGATCTGACACAAACCATTTCCATTTCATTGACATCAGGAAATATTTCTGATCTGCTTCAGTGTGTGTTGAATCAAAGGCATGAGAGTGGCTACACTTTCACATATGATATTTTGACTGAGAATCACAGAAACACAGAAAACATCCAGCTGGAACAGGCCTCCAAGATCATCCAGTCCAACCTTCAACCCAGTTTAGAGTCACCACAAAACCATGTCCCTAAGCACCAGCTCCACAGGCTGCTTGAACACCTCCAGGGATGGGGACTCCAGCACTGCCCTGTGCAGACCATTCCAATGTTTGAGAACCCTCTCTGTGAAGAAATATTTCCTAATATCCAGCCTGAACCTCCCCTGGCACAGCTCAGGACCATTTCCTCTGGTCCTCCTTCTTCCAAGGAGCAGAGGCTGCCCCCTCCTCGCTCCAACCTCCCTTCAGGTAGTTGTAGAGAGCAATAAGGTCTCCGCTCAGCCTCCTCTCTCCAGCCTGAACACCCCCAGCTCCCTCAGCTGCTTCTCACAGGCCAGGTGCTCCAGGTCCTTCTCCAGCCTCATTGCC
This sequence comes from Indicator indicator, assembly GCF_027791375.1. Taxonomy (NCBI): domain Eukaryota; kingdom Metazoa; phylum Chordata; class Aves; order Piciformes; family Indicatoridae; genus Indicator; species Indicator indicator. The sequence continues at coordinate 30,965,845 of NC_072019.1, forward strand.
CTTCTCTGGACACACTCCAGCCCCTCAATGTCCTTCCTGGAGTGAGGGGCCCAGAACTGAATAGAACACTCAAGGTGTGGCCTCACCAGTGCCAAGTACAGGGGGATCATCACCTCCCTGGTCCTCATTGAACAGCAAACAGATGAGAAGCAGCTACTCTTACAGATCTTAAAATGAGAGTGTCAGCATGGCACAGAACACCTCAGAAGAGAATGTCTGTGCCCACTTGTGTCGGTGTGAGCTGAAATTTCCCCCCCACCGACAATAACCAGGCTAGCCCAGTCTGGAAGCAAATGAAAAGCTGTATTTACAAGCAGAGTCTAAAATCTACAATGAAATGCAATGAATATATACAAATATACAAAATTCACAACATTCACAAATATATACAATCAACAGAAAAACACAACCGATCTCCCTTTGCTTCCCCCCAAGGGGACCCTCCCAAAGGGGCCTCTCTCTCTCCCAAGAGCTTCCCCCCCCAGACCCGCCTGGACAGAGAAGCAGAGTTAGTTAAGCAGAAAGTTGTTAACTTAGCTGCCAAGGTCAGTGTGTTATCTTCAGCCAGAGGAGAAGAAGAAACAGCAGCCAGACAGCCCAGCAGCTGCCCCCACTGCCGAACGCAGAATGTGCAGAATGCCTACTTTGTTTTGGGTAATAGTTCTTAAACATTTCTATCTATCCAATGGAAGTGTTTAGAACAATCGTTATTTTGCTTTCTTACACCCAATAGTGACTTATTTACACTCTTTCACTTTCTCTGTTCTGAACTTTGCAAGGAAAAATTAAAAAGACAGTTTCAAACCATCACACCACTGTACATGCTGGATCTACCACTAGAACCTTAAAGCTCAAGACCTCTCTAAATATCTCTTTAGTTCAGGCTTCCTTGTTCACTGGAGACAAGCACAGCATCAAGATCATAGAATCACAGGATTGTTTCAGTTGGAAAAGACCTAAAAGATCATGGAGACCAACCATCAGGGACTTTTGGACTAAGCTTTTCCACCTGGGCTGTCCAGACTCTGCATTCAGATATCTCAGCTGAGAGTTGCCCCAGCCACCCATTATTTACCCTGTAGTGGCACACATCCCCAGTGTGGTGCAAGCAGGAGAGCAACACTCTCCCAGGAGGGCTTCCTAGTGATCCAAGTGATACTGAGACATGACTTACACCTGAACTATGGCTTACAACTGAGATAAGGCTTACACCTGAGACATGGCTTATACCTGAGATATGGCTTACACCTGAGATATGGTTTTATACCTAAGATATGGCTTGTACCTGAGATATGGCTTACACCTGAGATATGGCTTACACCTAAGATATGGCTTACATCTGAGATATGGCTTACATCTAAGATATGGCTTACACCTGAGATATGGTTTATACCTAAGATATGGCTTACACCTGAGATATGGCTTACACCTAAGATATGGCTTACACCTGAGATATGGCTTGCAACTGAGATATGGCTAACACCTGAGTCTAAGCTAGAAGATTGGTTTGCAGAATGGACATTTCAAAGGGCAAAGGGAGCTGGAGTTGTTCTCTAGTCCTTTGCACACCTGGCCCCTGCACTCGGTTCATGGCACAATTGTTTCCCAAATGTGGCAAAGCTGAGGGTGGGCCTGAGACAAACTGCAAATGTGCCATGGTCAGGAGTGGCAGTGGTGCTTTTGGAGATGCAGCTGGAAGCCTCTGGAGTGATGGTAAAGTTGTGCTGCTTTTTCTTGTCCCAATGCAGTTCCTCCCAACCCCACCCTGTACTGCTTTAGCATCTTGAAATCCTCACCACACAGGCACCACTGGGGGAACCTCTTCAGTTTGCATGAAGACATTTGTGGACTTCAGCTGAGGAATTCTGGTTTTCAACCATTTGGAGGATGATTTTTGCCTCAACCAGCTATTAGATCTGTCTCCATCTCCCTAATTGCCCTATGAATTTCACAGTGAGCAACATGAAAGCCATTAGTGGTCAGACAATCACAGTAGATTCAGAACACATTTCCAGTTGAAAGATTAACAAAGATTTGCTCATGGTGACATCCAAGCTCCAGTAACCACTTCCCAAGCACTCCAGAAGGGATAGTGTCTCTTTGGAGAGCACTCAAATTTCAGGGGTGCAGTATCTCACACTTAGGGTGGGGGGGGTGGAGGGCGGGGATTTCAGCTCACACTGACACATACGCATAGGCTTGATGATAAATAAATGTGATGAGCTTCTCATTAACTGTGCAGCAGCACACAAGGACCACAAGTGCCATCAGACCCCACATATCAGCAATAGTGTGGCCAGCAGGAGCAGGGAAGTCATTCTGCCCTGTGCTCAGCACTGGTTAGGCCAAACCTTGAGTGCTGTGTCCAGTTCTGGGTTCCTCAACTTAAGAAGGACACTGAGATGCTGGAACATGTCCAGAGAAGGGCAACAAGGCTGGGAAGGGGTCTGGAGTACAGCCCTGTGAGGAGAGGCTGAGGGAGCTGGGGGTGTTTAGCCTGGAGAAGAGGAGACTCAGGGGAGACCTCATTGCTGTCTACAACTACCTGAAGGGAGGTTGTAGCCAGGAGGGGTTTGGTCTCTTCTCCAAGGCAACCAGCATCAGAACAAGAGGACACAGTCACAAGCTGTCCAGGTGGAAGTTTAGGCTTGATCTTAGAAAGAAGTTCTTCCCAGACAGAGAGATTGCCCATTGGAATGTGCTGCCCAGGGAGGTGGTGGGGTCAAGGTCCCTGGAGGTGTTTAAGAAAAGTCTGGATGAGGCACTCAGTGCCATAGTCTGGTTGATTAGATAGGGTTGGGTGATAGGTTGGACTTGGTGATCTTGGAGGTCTCTTCCATCCTGGTTGATTCTGTGATTCTGCAGTTGTGATTTCTATAGGAATAACACAGCTTTCCAGGTTTCCTGAGAACACCACATGGATACTGCACATTTCCAGTGTGCAAGGTTGTGATGTGCACTGCATATGTCAGAGCAAGGGAACTGGAAAGGCCAAGCTTCCTCACTGGAGCAAGGTCCCTCTTCAGTGGTTTCATAACTCCAGCTGGGCCTCTTTTGACAAGGGAGAGGATTTTTATGAGAGGAAAAGCTATAAATCTGCTGCCACAGAAGGCCATCAGACACCATGTGGCATGCTCATGATATCACCAGCCTGCATCAGTTTGAAAACAGAGGTTTTAGCCATAAAGCTGCCAACCAGCAAGATCACATATGAGTGCAATCCTGAACTTTTTAACAGTGAAACATCCCTTTGAAAACTCTTCCTCTTCCTGCTCCTTCTCAGGCCCAAAGCTTTGGAGAGATAGAGAAGGGGGAAATGAAGGGTGTAGGCTTCAAAGTCCTGTGATAAACATCCCAGGATTAAAACAAAGCCAAATTTTGTGTCCCGTTTCTGAGCAGAAACAGCTGTCACTCACTCAAAGGGTTTGCTTCATGATGAGGGAGACAAAAACCCCACAAGCCCTTCCTTAAAGGGAGGCAGTGTATCTGCTTCAGAAGGTTCAGTTTGCTCTGCCCTGAGTGAAAAATCAGGAGGAGTCACTGCAACACACCAGGTAGGAGCCCAAGCTTGAAACCCAGCAGGGCAAGTGTGAGCTACAGAGCCATAAATTGCTTGCCTTAACTGTTTGTGGCAAATGGTAGCAGACAAAGGTTATATATCTCCAGCAAGCATTTCTGCAGTGCACAGCTTGCTGTTCTGCTCCATGGCCTTTCTGAGCACCTTCCTGGGAGAGTTTTTTTCCCTCTGTATCACAGAAATACTCCAGGCTGGGAGAAGAGGGAAGCAGCCAGAGCTGGGCCAGGCCACTGAAACCCTCGGACACGGACTATAGCAAAGGAAGGCAAAACATAAGAACCCCCAGGGGACTCAGAGCTCCACGAGGCAGAGATTTTGTGCATTGATACCTGCAGACAAAATCCTGATTGTAGACACCAGTTCAGTGCCAGAACACTTTTCCGCTAGGAGGCTTTAAATTTATGCTTCGAGTAGGGTTGAGAAGTTCACAGAAAGGTCGAATCCATCTGCTTCTTTGCACTGTAATGCAATACTTATCCCAGTGGTTTTAATTAGGACCCTCACAATTAGTTTCCCCATCACATTTGTATTTTCACTTCTTAGCATAAGTAGAAGAAATGCTGCTGCAGTCACTGCTTCCCCACTGAAGGCAAAATGAAGGCTTGTCACTCCTGTCAACAAATGAAGGGTTATTCACCCCTCACATCCCCACAACATCCTGAGGTTTTGCACACAGATTTAAGAGAAATGCTCATTTCAGCTGGCTGCATGATGCCCAAGCATCTTTGATTGGAGAGGGTTTGCCTTGCTGTCCCACTGACTGCTGCTGGATGGCAAACCAGATGGCTACAGGCATATAGAAAGCAGCCTGGAGAAAAGGACTTGGGGGTGCTGAGGGATGAGAAGCTGGACATGAGCAGGCAGTGTGAGCTTGCAGCACAGAAGGCAAATCACAGCCTGGGCTGCATCCAAAGATGTGTTGCCAGCAGATCCAGAGAGGGGATTCTGACACTTTGCTCTGCTCTGCTGAGACCTCACCTGGACTACTGTGTACAGGTCTGGAGCCCTCAATATAGGAAGGACATGGACCTGATGGAGAGGGTCCAGAGGAGGGCCATGAAAATGATCAGGGGGTTGGAGCAGCTGGGCTATGAGGACAGGCTGAGGGAGCTGGGGGTGTTCAGCCTGGAGAAGAGGAGGCTCTGGGGAGACCTAATAGCAGCCTGCCAGGACCTGAAGGAAACTACAATAAGGCTGGAGAGAGACTGTTTGCAAAGGCCTGCAGGGACAGGACAAGGGGCAATGGCTTCAAACTAGAGAAGAGCAGATTTAGATTGGATACAAGGAAGAAGTTCTTTACTATGAGGGTGGTGGAACAATAGAGCAGGTTGCCTATTGTTGGGAGGGAGGTGGTTGAGGTCCCTTCCCTGGAGACATTCAAGGTGAGGCTGGACAGAGCTCTGGACAGCCTGATCTGGTTGGGGATGTCCCTGCTGACTGCAGAGGGGGTTGGACTGGATGACCTTTGGAGGTCCCTTCCAGCCTGGACCATTCTATGATTCTATGCAGAGCAAACTTCACATACACCAAGGTGTGGGAAGCAGGGTGAAAGCAAGAGGGAGAGGGGAGAGCAATTTTGCAGCATTGATGTCATGCATACGGTATCACAACGGAAAAAGAGGAGCAGTGATGTCCACACTTCCCATGCAGTTGAGTTTTACCCAACCCTCATTGAGTAAAAACTGGAGTATTTGCAGCTTGGAAGATAAAAATTGCTGTGATTGGGGAAGCTCTCTTCTAATAATAATGGGAAGCTCTCTTCTAGTAATAAAACACACAGAGGGAAGATGTTTCCTGACTGTTTTGCTGGGTGTAGGATAAGAACATGCAACTTGGGGATCTGGTTTAGGGGTGACCCTTGTAGAGTAAGGTCCTGGGTTGGACTTGGTGATCCTGAGGGTCTCTTCTAATCTGAATGTTTCTGTGATTCTCTCATTCTGTCATCTCCAAAAATGCTTTCATGTTTGTTTCTGCTCCCACACAAAGACTAAGTCTTGTAACTTGTTCACTTTTCTCAGCACATAGGTTTGTACAATACAAATGGCTGAGGACGTTACAGAAATTAGCTTTAAAGGAGCAGAGAAGTTTCAAACCACGTTTCAGACCCACTCACAAACTGCATTTGGCACTATGGCCCTGTTGTGGCAATGGAAACCTGAAGGGAGGTTGTAGCCAGGAGGGGGTTGGTCTCTTCTCCCAGGCAACCAGCACCAGAACAAGAGGACACAGTCTCAAGCTGTGCCAGGGGAGGTTTAGGCTGGAGGTGAGGAGAAAGTTCTTCACAGAGAGAGTGGTTGGCCATTGGAATGTGCTGCCCAGGGAGGTGGTGGAGTCACCATCCCTGAAGGTGTTCAAGAGGGGATTGGACGTGGCACTTGGTGCCATGGTTTAGATAGTCATGAGGTTTAGGGTGACAGGTTGGACTGGATGATCTTTGAGGTCTCTTCCAACCTTCTTGATTCTATGATTCTATGATAAACCCCACGTGCAGCACAGACAGAGGAGCTTCCTGCCCTTGCCACTTTGAGGTTCAGAGACCTGCCCATAAATCTGGCTAGCAACATCCAGAGGCCTCCTGGCTACACAGCTCCTATTTAGAAAATGCCACAAAGTGAATCATAGAACCATAGAATGGTTCGGAGTGGAAGGGACCTGCAAAGTTCACCCAGTCTGACCCTGTCTGCAGTCAACAGGGGCATCTTCCACTAGATCAGGTTGCCTAGAGCCCTGTTGAGCCTCACCTTGAATATCTCCAGGGATGGGGCTTCAACTACCTCTCTGGGCAACCTGATTTAGTGGTGGTGGCTTGTCCAAGTTCTCTGTGAGCTTCTAGAGAGAGAAGGAGCTTTGAATCATTTCAAATGGAGCTGATATCACCTTGTCACATTATAGTTTGTCATTGCTCTGTCTTGCCCTGTAAAAGTCTTACTCAAGTTTCTTTGTTTCTCCCAAATGAGTGATATTGAGCTATAGGAAATGCTTGGAAAGCAGCTCTGGATAGAGAACAAGATATCATCAAAACTGTGCTGTGCATGGTCCAAACCCCTGAACCATGGGGGCAGAACAAATAATCCCTTCTCTTACATAAGCACCAAGTTCAGTCGTCTGTGGAGGCCTCATAAAAGCCACAAGCCTGCTGGCTACAAGGCAGGTTTTTGGCCCTTTGTGTCTATGATGGGGAGAAGCCCATGGAAATCAGACAGAAATTCTGGAGAGTTTCCCATGAGGTCACTTCAGAGCTGTCCTGACTGAAGCAGGAGGGTGTATGAATCTGAACACTGCCAGTGTGTGGCTGTTCATCCTGAACATGGAACATCCTTAACCCTTTCTGGTCAATGGATGCTTCTGCACTGGGCAGTGAAGGAAGGAATGGATGTGCCTGACTGCTGTCACTGCAAGAGGGCCAAGTAGTTTGGGGCTTGCCATAGCAACCATGTTCCTTCCATGGATTGTTCAGAGGTAGATTTGGTCATTACCAGAAAAAGAAGAGGCTGAAAGTGCATTGCCAGAGCTTCATAGGGGAATCAGTAGGATTAAGCTCAAAAGTTGGGAAGAAAATGTAAATGAAGCAGGCACACCCTTAATACTGTAAACCAGCACAGATGTGGATCATGTCTCAGACCATCACATCCTGAAGCTTGCTGAACATCCCATTGCTGTGTCAGCCTGGCCCTGAGGGGGAGAAGGGACCACCTAAGCACATTAACACATGGTGAATGACTTTCACATCAGATATCTTCATATTTCAGGGGTCTAAAGAAGGGAAAGGGTTGAACCTAAGTAAATTCCTAAGCAACCTATGCAGCTTGTTGAGTATTAAGAGGAGTACCAGTCCACATTCAGAAGTTTGGTGGTGGAGGGGAGCAGACCACAGTCACCACCCAGCACAGCTCCTGCAGCCCAATTGATGTCAGCCTGAAGCCTTCCCAGTCTGAAACTGGAGTTACTCAGTCTGAAGCAGAGGCAATAAGTGCAGACAGCTGGTTGGCCTTCAGGACAAAAGCTGACTCCTGTTCCTTTGGACCACCCCTTGCCCATTGCTTCACTTGTATGCTCTACTTCATATGTCTTCCAAGTTTTTCTCCAGCTTTGGCTCTTTTACTGTGTCCTGCTCTAGAGGATTTTAAAAGATATTGACCCAAGGAGGCAGCTGGCGCCAGAAAAATAGCAACTTGGTGGACAAAAATGGAGCTGTCAATGCAGAGAAGCACAGAAAAAACCAAGGACAACAAAAGAGAGCACTGTGACCAAAGCCAAAGTCCTTCATACACTTTCAGGATATATTCAGCCCTCTCTTATCTGAGACAATGAGGATTCTGGATTGTCCAGGCAAATTAAAAATGCAAATGACACTTACCATTTCTAGACTGTCCCATGGGCATTCCACAGACCTACCTGACTCTCTGCAACTCTTCTCAGGTCCTGTCCCTCTAGGAAAGTTTATCAAGTTGGCCACAAGACTGCACACTTGTGGAATGTGCTCCTGGGTGCTCCTGGATGCAGGCTCCCTCTGGAAGCAGTGGAGTTGCAGGTGCGCAGTGCCACTCCTGGTCTGAGCAGTTCTGTAGAGACAAGATCACTCAGTAAGACACTGTGTTGCTAAGTAGAGTTTCAAACAGTCAGCTCAGGAAGACACTTTGTTGCCTGTGGCTAAATAAATTCAGCCTGTGGTTAAATGAATTCTCCCCTATGAAGAGAGACTGAGAGCCCTGGGGCTGTTTAGTCTGAAGAAGAGAAGACTGAGAGGGATCTGATCAATGTCTATCAATATCTGAGGGGTGGGTGTCAGGAGGAGGGGGCCAGGCTCTTTTGGGTGGTTCACAGTGATAAGACAAGGAACAATGGATACAAACTTGAACAGAGAAGATTTCAGCTCAACAGGAGGAGAAACTTCTTTACAGTAAGGGTGACAGAGCCCTGGAACAGGCTGCCCAGGGGGGTTGTGGAGTTTCCTTCTCTGGAGACTTTCAAACCCCACCTGGATGTGTTCCTGTGCAGACTACCCTAAGTGATCCTGCTCTGGCAGGGGGTTGGACCTGATGATCTCTGGAGGTCCCTTCCAACTTCTGGTATATACTGTGAGACTGTGAAATAAATTTTCAGTCAACTCAGGAAGTGTGCTTTAGAGAGGTCTGTGTTCAGTGCCTGCCTGCCATGGCAATACATATAGGTGAGGCTCGATGAGGCCCTGGGCAACCTGATCTAGTTGAGGATGTCCTTGCTGGCTGCAGAGGGGTTGGACTAGATGGCCTTTAGAGGTCCCTTCCAAGCCAAACTATTGCATGATACTATGACTCTATGATTCTATGACTCTGTGACTATGATTCTATGATTCTATGACTCTATGATTCTGTGACTCTATGATTCTATGATTCTGTGATTCTATGACTCTGATTCTATGATTCTATGATTCTATGACTATGATTCTATGACTCTTTGATTCTATGATTCTATGACTATGATTCTGACTCTATGATTCTATGACTCTTTGATTCTATGATTCTATGTCTGATTCTATGACTGATTCTATGATCCTACCACTCTGTGACTCTATGATTCTATGATTCTGACTCTGTGATTCTATGATTCCATGACTCTATGATTCTATGACTCGATGATTCTATGCAAAATCATCTAAAGAAGGAGTTCTTGGTGATCGACATTCCCAAAGGAAAAGCCCATTTGGAGAACCTACCAGGCCCACTGTCAATCATCACCAAAGACCATTTTCCTGCCCAGGGAAAACTCTGAACTTATAACCTCCAGGCCCAGCTAGTAAACAAATGTTTGCACAAACAGCACAATGCCAATTGTTTCAGGGAAAGATGGAGCAATCTACACAAGAACTTTGAGCAGCAGATAAAATTTGTTCCTAACTATTTGTGGTTCACAATACTTCAGATCTATTGTAACCACTTTATGACCATGAAAAATGTCATGTTGTCACTAGGCTAAGCCCTGTAGTCCTATTCTGAAAGCATGATCTGTCACTAAGAGCTGATGAAAAAGATCTTAGCCCTTTGAGGTTCATGACACACATCCTGTCTCAGAGAAGATGGTGACACACACACCCTCAGCCAGCCAGTTTACTACAATACCCCAAACAGTCTGACAAAGTATTTTAAGCATTGTCCTTCTTCAAGTATCCAAGCCTGAAAGTGCACCAACTGAATGGTTGCCGCTACTGAATGCTTCTTCTAAACTGCCTCCTCCCAAAGCAGCATTCAAGCAACCAAAGCTTGGGTATAAACTACAGCACAAGAGGTTCCACCTCAGCATAAGGAAGAACTTCTTTACTGTAAGGGTCCCAGTGCACTGGAACAGGCTGCCCAGAGAGGTTGTGGAGTCTTCTTCCCTGGGGACTTTCAAGACCCATCTGGATGTGTTCCTGTGTGACCTGTGCTGGATTCTATGTTCCTGCTCTGGCAGGGGGCTTGGACTTGATGATCTTCAAGGGTCCCTTCCAACCCCTGACGCTCTGTGGTCCTATGAAAGCAAAGTGGCACTCAATCAAACTACATCCTGCTACTTGCTTCCAACACAATCACTCTGTGTGGCTAACAGAAAGGTGACACTGGACAACAAATAGGGGGTTGGGTTTGGTCGTTTTGGTTTGTTCTGGTTTGGTTTGGATTTTGTTTGTTTGTTTGTTTTTATTACTTTTGTGAGGGGTTTTGTGGGTTTTTTGTTTTGGTTTGGTTTAGGTTTGGTTAGGTTTGGTTTGGTTTGGTTTGGTTTGGTTTGGTTTGGCTTGGTTTGGTTTCGTTTGGTTTGGTTGGGTTTGGTTTGGTTTAGTTTTGCTGTGAATAGGAAAATGTCCAAACGGAGTTTTACTGGTGGAGCAGGATCTAACTGGTCTGCTTTAGTGGCTTCAAAAAGAAGTCTGACCTGAGTACAAGGAAAGCATGCACAATTTGAAGGCAAATTAGTCTCAATCCAAATGTAAATCTAAAATTTTTGGTCTTGGCCAAACTCTCTCTTTCAAACTTATTAGTGCTGATGGTGCACATTTCTGCTCTCAGTGTTACAAACCATTTAGCATGGTCTCAGCAAGGCAGCATTACAATTGTGTAACATTACTGCTCTGTCTTCCACTGCCAAGCTTCTCCCTCAACTTCCATTAAAACAGCTTCTAAGGGCTTGTTTCTTTGAGCTCTCTTAATAGTTCTTCTCCACCAGGATGAAAATCCCAGGTTTTGGAAGCTGTTTTAGAGGCTTTCAGGTTGGGATGAGGTTTGAGGTTGAGCATTTGACAGAAAAGCAAAGACATCAGCATCTCAGGTATTTATTGGTTGGACAGAGAGATTTTTCCTTAACAAACTCTCATTTGAGCATATGCTGCTGAGCAGAAACTTCAGAAACACACCTGGAAAGATGTGCTTGGGTGATTACCTGCACCAATGGCCATCCAGTGACCTGGAAACTCTGCAAGCTCTTGAAAGACAACACAAAAGGGAAAAATATATATATTCCTCTGCCTTGTAATGTAACAAATCAAGCAGCAGCAACTCACCAGAAGTGCACTAAGTGTTCAGCTGTGCACAGATGTCCTCATGACCCATCACTAACTATGTTCAGCACACACTTTTCTGCACACTATTTTTGGAAAAGGTTTGAATCCATAGAAGCCTGGAATCCTAGAATGGCTCAGGTTGGAAGGCACCTCACAGATAATCTATTTCCAACCTCCCCCCCATGGGCAGGGACACCTCTCAACTAGACTCAGCTGCTCAAGGCCTCATCCAACCTGGCCTTCAAACATCCCCAGGCAGGAGGCATCCACAACCTCCCTGGGCAGCCTATTCCAGAGCCTCACAACCCTCCTGCTGAAGAACTTCTTCCTAAGACCAAGTCTGAACCTACTCTCCCTCAGCTTCAAACCATTTCCCCTTGTCCTGTCTCTGGACACCCTGATGAAAAGTCCCTCTGCAGCCTTCCTGGAGGATCCCTTCTGGAAGGGTACTGGAAGGCAGCTCTTCAGTCCCCCTGGAGTCTTCTCTTCTGCAGGCTGAACAACCCCAGCTCCTTCAGTTGACTCCTGGATTTAGCTTTCACTGTAACCACAGGAGAGATCACAGTGTGTAAATCTGCTGTGGTCACCTTGCTGGTGATTTCACCTTTCCTGGAATGCATCACATTGCAGGAGGGTTGAAGCTGTTGCAAGCATGCTCCCATCCTGCACAGGCTCCACACACCACAGTCAAGCTCCTCAGGCAGCGGATGACAAAAATAACAACAAGGCTAAGATTTTTCTCACAAACATCTGCTCTAGTCTGTATTCAGCTAAGAAAAAAAAAAAACAAAACCAAAAAAAAAACAAGTTTAGCAGTAAAAGAGGGAGCAAACACAAGTGACCAGTGGTGAAGCTCTCTGGTGAAATGCCTTTCTTTAAGCTGCATTACATGCATGATAAACTGAATCCACTCTGAATTCCTGCTCCAACTGCCTACAAGGCAAGGGAGTAATTAAACCAGCATTAACCAGTAGACCATGTCAAGAGTAATCAGAATTTACAAGCTCAGGAGATAAAGACTGGGGTTTTTCTCCCAGAAGCTAAGAGTGAAACTATCAAAGCATTAGAGGACACCAACACAAATCTGAGCACTCTCACTGATTTTAACACAAGCCAGCAGCAGAATTATGCAGAACCACCAAACACAGAGCACTCTGCCCTGGCCTTGTTGGCAGATGGCCCGTTCACACACACACAAAAACCCAAAACAAAACCAAACTCAAACCAGACAAAGATTTCAGTGTACAGAGCTGCAGACAAGCAATGGTGTGAAGCAGAGAAGCATCAGGGACTGAGCAGGAGTAGGAACTCCAAAGAATTGGGGACCTTGGGCTGTGTTGAAGCAAGAGAACTGCTCAGACAGACAAACAAGGACCAGTGAGAATGAGGAGCCTCTGTCTCCACTGAATATATTTGTTCAAAGGCAGAGATGGACAAACTGTCCCTCTGCTGCCTCCTCAAAGGCGCTGAGGCCAGCCCAGATAAACCAAAGCCAGTGACAGGGCAAAGGGAACATTTGCTGCCTTTATTGCTGCCTTCTGGTACACAAATTAAGTCTTACGAAAGACAGCAGCATGCTGAGGATGTCAGATATCAAATGAAACCAGCCTAAGAAAATGGATTTTCCTAACAGCAGATTTTTGAGTTTGGAGGTTTTCAACAAGAACAAGCTTTGTTTTGTTGCCTCAATTAAAAAATTCCATTTTACTAAGATTTCCTTTGCTTCTGGGGGAAAAAAAATCTAAACCAGAAAATATAAACCAGAAAGAAATTGCAGTGGAAACCAAAGAGCAGATCTATCACATCTCTTTTTGTTCCCTGGTTGTAAACATTCCAGAAGAACCTCTTCTCTATTCCACCACAGGCAAATTCATAGAATCATCAAGTGGCTTAGGTTGGAAGGGACCTCAGAGATCATCTGCTCCAACCTCCCCACCATGGGCAGGGACACCTCTCAACTAGACTCAGCTGCTCAAGGCCTCATCCAGCCTGGCCTTGAACACCCCCAGGGAGGAGACATCCACAGCCTCCTTAGGCAACATAATCCAGAGTCCTAGCACCCTTGAAACAGGTAAGACATGGAGCATGAATAACCATGGAAAATTGGTGGTGTTCCTCTCCTGATGTCTTTTCTAGAGGTGATACTTTGGCTAATATACAATCAGGTGGTATCCATCCCAGGTTAACCAGGGAAATCTAACATCTCCTAGACTCGAGATGTCAGCCTAGAAGATCCAAGCATTCCTTTTAATCCTAAACTCTGCCTTCCAGATCTATAAATGAACTACCTGAGAGGACTCACAGGGCTGGTACTGATACGATGAGAGGGAATGGAAGCTTGAGGAGGTGAAATTTAGACTGGAGATGAGGAAGAAATTGTTGAGAGTGAGTGTGGTGAGACAATGAACATGTTGCCCAGGGAGGCTGTGAATGCTCCCTCCCTGGAGGTGTTCAAGGCCAGGTTGAATGAGGACTTGAGCAACCTGGGCTAGTGGAAGGTGTCCCTGCCCATGGCAGGGGGGGTTGGAACTAGATGATCTCAAAGGTGTCTTCCAACCTAAACCATTCCATGAATCTATGAATCATAACATCGTAAAGGTTGGAAAAGACTTCTAAGATCATCCAGTCCAACCATCAACCCAACACAGCCATGACCAATAAAACTGCAGCAGTACTTCACACCTTGCCTTCAGTAAGAGTTCTTCCCTCAACAGTTGGTGACCAACAGCCTCATTCCCTTGTGCAGTTCTCCCCTATATTCCACACTGAGGTGCATGGAGGTCCACCCTCCATAGCCTTCTTTTATGGGCTGGGGCTCAGTCCCTGAAAGAGGTTGTTTTAGCCTCATCACAACATCCTGTACTTCTCCATCAGCCCTGGACCTGTCCCCCGTCCCAAGGCTCACCATGGCAGCTCCACAGCAGCTTCAGCATGGGTGTCACACCAGCAAAAAGAACCAGAGCTGCAGAAAGATCTTCCCATGCTGAGCTCCCAGAGCCATATTCTGGCTTATTCTGTTTAACCATCACTGTATTTGTGTTGCAGTAGCATCTAGTGGCCAGGGCTATGAAAACACAGAGCAAGAGAAGCACTCCTGCCAAAAAAACCCCAAAACTAAATACAGTTAAGCTTAACCAAGAAACAACAGGTGGTCATATGTGCCTGATGTAGCCAGCACAAGGTAACTCAAGTTGCCTCTGAAGGCCTAATTCTCATGTGAAAGTGAGAGTAGAAGTAATTTACATCCTGTGCTGGCTTGGCTCGAGAGACCTCAGTATAAATGAGAATCCAGTCCTGAATCCTTCATGGGCTGCAGGCTTCAGGAAGGTTTTCAGCATGAGAAAGGATCTGGGTTCCACTTTGCAGTGTGTGAACAGCTGAATGAGCAATTCATATTATTTCAAGCCATGTCATTATGAGTGTTTGATTTGGGCTTTTCTTTTTTTTCCCTTTCATAAATTCACTGTACTTATTAGTCTGTAAGCAGGGGAGCCGTAAAGCCTGCTGAGCTAAGACCAGCACAAATCATCCCACTAGAAACATGCAGCAGCAGCAAACTGAGAATGCAGGAGAAAGAGGTGCTGCTGAAGAGCTGCCTCTGGGAAATACACCCACTGATGTATCTTTCCTCAAAAAAAAAAAAAAAATAGAGAAGGTGGTGGTCTTTCTCTGTGGTGCAGGCACACAGGATCCAAAAGCAAACTGAGAGGAGAGAGAGCATCAGGACAGGAATGTATCCAATGGCTTCATTTCTCTTTGCCTTTTCATTGTTTGGGCTAGCTTAGGGGGAATAAATGCCATGCAGGAATGCATGCAAGCAGGTTCTGAAGAAGTCCCTTCTCTGAGCAGACCATTCCAATGCTTGAGAACCCTTCCAGTGAAGAAATATTTCCTAACATCCAGAGAAATATTTCTTAACATCTTAATATTTCCTAATATCTTAATATTTCCTAATATTTGGATCCCACATGGTCTAACTGCTCACACTGCCATCTCTTGACTTGCTCTCTGGGTGTTTTCTGGGTCAATCAGATGACTGTGGAGTGAGGAACCCAAGCAACTCAGGCTCAAACTCTGTCCCCATGGAAGAAAGGCACAGGAAGCCACTGGCAAACCCAAGCTCAGAAACAGCTACCAAGAGGAGAATAGCTCCAGCCAGTAATGAGAAAAGTCATCACTCCTTGTCCTGCTACACATCAACCTGTAGCAAGAGGTCTTTCAAATCCAAAACAAACAGATTCCCATATAGAAGTTCCCAGCCACAAACAAGATAAATAAAAAGAATTGATGACAGGGACTTGGAGAATGGAAAATAGTCAATGTCAAGAGCAGTTCTGCTGGAGGGGGGTGAGCACACAGATGATCTCAGCTCTAGGCCTAAAAGAGAGTTGTGTAAAATGGACCATCACTGATACATCTTGACAGTGTGTTCCAGGAATCATTGCATGAACCTACTCTCTTTTGCTCTGGTTACCTTCTTCCAGTAGAGAAAAAAAAAAAAAAGAGAGAAGGAGAAACTCCACATTTCTTGTAGGAGCTCTTTGTTTTAAGATTTTTTTACTAGGGATGAAAGAACTCTTCAGAGGGAAAATGAGCTCATTTCTGTCATTTGCTGCCACCATCTGCAAACCCAGCAGCAACATCTTTGAAATGTTGAATGAAATCCACCCACTTCTCTTGCTTCTGCCTTCCCTCCCAGTGTGGTGGGTAGTATGAGCCAGTAACAGGGAAAATGGCCTGGGAATAAGGACCCAAAAAGGGCCAATACAGACCCAAGCTCTCTTCTCATTGCTGTCATCAGTCTGTCCCAACAAATAAATTCTTTTTTCCCTCTTTTCTCCAACACCAAGGTCCAAGGGTGGATGGATTCTCTACACAACTTTTCATGGATATTCTGGGCAGTAAATCCCTTATCTCCAGATATGTGAACAGTTTACTAAACATCTGTCAGTAGGACCTGTGCCAATTTAGCTATGCTGGAATGCCAACATGAATTATTAGGTTGGGTAAATTCACTCTTCCTCTGTGCAAGGTTCTTTTTTTACTTTAGAAAAATGGTTGCTGGGAGAGAGCTTGGTGACTTAGGGGCTCCAGAAGCATACAGAAGCAGAACCCATCTTTGCCTTGACGATGAGTGCTTTCCAACACATGAGCTGCTCTGTGGCTGAGTGTGGAGAGAGCAGAGAAAGAGCTGAGATGAGCTGAGACAGAAAGGAGAAATCACATAGCACCACGAATGTCCAGCCCTGGTTGAACTCTCCCACAAAGGTCTCAAAACAAATACTAAGTAACACAGGCTATATTTTTTCATGCCCCACTGGTTCCAACCATGACTGGGACCAGATGTGCCCATTTTCAACAAGAAAGGCTACTCCTGCTATTCTTGGCACAGCTTGAAGCAGAAAGTACCCCAAATCCTATTTAATACAGTGCCTAAATGCCACAGACCTATTTGTTCACGTTCCCTTGCTTGGGTTTTCAAGCTCAGCTGGTTCTGATAACCATCTGACCTCCAAGGCCCAACTCAGTCACAACCTCATCTCCCACCCTTGCCAACTGCCCCCCATGCTAATGTCTTCCTTCTGGACATGGGTTGCTTCCTTGCTTTGCAAATAAAGTTTACATGGACAAAGTGCAGACACTTCACAGTTTTGGAATTAAATTGTGTTGCATCTGAACCCTGAGATATAGAGAGTTAAACATTTCTATTTTTTTTTTTTTTTAGGATTTGGAGGCATTTTGGCATTCCAGCTTAGCAAGATGGGCACTGGTGCTAGTGACAGATGTTTAGTAAACTGTTCACATAGCTGGAGATAAGGGATTTACTGCCCAGAATATCCATGAAATTAAGAGGAAATACAAGCATATGAAAGCTGCACAGAGAATTCATCCTCCTTTGGACTTCACTCTTAAGAGGAAACAATTTTACAGCATTCTTTGTCAATGTAATGTGCAGAGCAGGGAAGCTGTGTCTTTGAAAGGGCTTTACACAGGCTCTTCTGTTGTGCAAAGCTTCTCATGACACAGACTGATCTGCCAGAACTCAGATACCGAGCAAAGCAAATCCCTGTCTCATCCTTAGCTTGGAGTAATTACAACTCATTACCCTGCAGAGCCACTGCTTGCAGTTCAAATGGGATAAGGTCACTGAAAAGAAAATGTCATTTGTGGGGGAAATAGACACCTGCTTTCCATTTGAAAAAGGACAATTAAATATCTCTTTTCCCTCTGTCTTCACCAGTAAATCTTCCAGCTAGACCTCTACACAAACCAGAACTGTTTGGGAAAGAAAATGGAGGAGCAACAAGTCAGAGACAATAGAGGGCAGATGCAAATATTCAGATCCATGGAGATGGAAGGCCTCACTTCAGGGGAGTTGAGGGGCTGGATGATGTGACTGTGAGACCACTGTTTATCATTTGTGCAAGATCACAGTGACTGAAGGAAGTCCTTAATGACCAGGAATAGGCTGATGTTACAGCCACCTATGAGGAAGATGAGAGAAAGATCTTGGGCAGCTGGGTTCTCCCCATCCCTGGAAGGATCATGGAACACATCTGTGGAGTCCATTTCCACACATGGGAAGAAACAGAAGTTAAATAGGGAATAGTCACCACAGGTCTCACTAGCACAGATCAGACTTGACCAGTCTGATTGCCTTATGTGATAAACACTCTCTGTGCAGGCAGGTAAGAGTGGTGTTGCAATGTACTTTGCTTTTAGTAAGGCTTTTGACACTATTACCTACTCTTCTGTGAGCTGAGGAAGCATGGACTGGGCAGATGGATCATTGTATGGGCTGGAAAAGGGCTGGACAGCTGGACTCAAAGCAAGGATTCAGCTGGGAAAAGAAGTCTTGTTAAGAGGGAATCTGACAGCCACCTACAGCTACATAGAATCATAGAATTGTCAGGGTTGGAAGGGACCTCAAGGATCAGCCAGATGCAAACCCCCTGCCATGCCCAGGGACACCTCACACTACAGCAGGTTGCTCACAGCCACATCCAGCCTGGCTGCAAAAACCTCCAGGGATGAAGCTTCTACCAATACCCTGGGCAACTTCTTCCAGTGTCTCAGCAGCCTCATGGGGAAGAATTTCTTCCTAACATCCAGTCTGAATCTATCCATTTCTAGTTTTGCTCCATTTCCCCCAGTCTTATCACTACCTGACACCCTAAAAAGTCCCTCCCCAGCTTTCACGAAGGAGTGTGACAAACATCACGGAGCAAAATGCTTCTAGCTAAGGAGAGAACATCAATAAAAGGTGCACCACAAATTGCAGATGGGGAACTAAGCTTGACCATCACATAAAGGTTTTACTTACAGAGGTAGTGCAGCTCTGGAAAAGGTTGTCTAGAGAGGATGTTGCGTTTGCATCCATGGTTGTTTTCAAGCCATGGCTGACCTGGTTTTGATGATAGGCCTGATCCAACTGGGAGATCCCTTCCAAGCAATTCTTCTGTCATTGTGTGATTCAGACCTCTGCTGAGGAGGGAAGCAAGAAGGCAAAAGCATGTCAGGACAGATGCTGGCTCTAACTGCTAAGCTATTGTCCAGTCCCCCATAGAGAAACAGGAGAGGACACATCTATCCCCAGTGCAAGAGGTGGAAGGGACATGATCTAAGGGGGTGATGGTCACTTGACTGGTAAATGTGAATGAAGACACTGTACTACTAAGGCCTTTTTGCTTTACTGCTCATCCCCTCATCCCTTTCTCCTCCCCCTCCCCCCAAAAACCTGGACTTGATAGCTTGCTGGAAAGAACCTTTTTGCCGTGTAAGAGGAGCTGACGCGAGATGAACAACTTACAAAACCAAGCAGCAAGGCCAGAGCAGCTTTCATAGTAAATAAAAACTGCTCTTTGTTGTCAAAAGGAGGGCTGGCTCTTTGGCAGGGCCTGGTGACAAAGCAAAGCTCCATATGTGGGAAGAGAGCCGTTCAGAGGCTAAAAGCATCTGTTCAGATACGCTTGAGAACCAGTCTGCTGTTTGCCTGGCCAAAGAGAGCAGTGAGCACTGGGGACAGAGCATCCTGCCCTCCAAAGAGCCAACCTTGGGCTCGTGGTGGGCAGTGAGACGAAGGCCTCCTAGCCAGGTGATTTCCATCACGCTTCTGGCACAGGTCTTTGTGCTGGGCTGGCAGAGCAGTCACCCAGCAGCTCTGTCTCTGGTTAGGGCCTCCCTTTCTGCTCCCCCACCCCCTGTTGTTACTAAGCAGGGCTTCTCTGTTTCGTCTTACTTTGCTTTTATTATGGCAAAGCCCTATAAAACTATCAAGTCGAGCTGGCTGAAAAGCAGTGTTTCCAGTGCCTTGAAAATGTAGGGCTTGAAATATATATATATAAAAAGTTTGGGTTTGATCCAAATTGAACAGAAACTTCTTACTCCTTTTTTTTTCTTTTTTTTTTTTTTTTTTCAAAGGAGTGCAATTTCCAGGAAGCCAGAAGCTCCCCAGACCCTGCTTGCAGCCTCCCAGTGAAATGCATGTCAAAGCTTGTCAGCTTCAGCGGGCAGCTGCAGAGCTCCCAGCATCCCCTGGCCTTGGGGCAAATGCACCAGGTGCATCCGCTGGGGAGCCAGTGCCTTGCACACTTCTCTGTGTTTCTCCTGTCCTGGAAGAGATCTACCAGCAGTACAGGTGGGTTTCCTCAAGCTCTCTTCCTTAGGCATGGGGAAAGCCAACTGTGCTTAGCAGGATTCCAGCAAAATAAGCCAGGTTCAAGGACTGCTGTTTCATGGGAACATTTCTGACCAGCTCGATTCCCTGGGATAAACCAATCGAAGCAGAAACTTGCTGGCTGAAGGAGCATTCTCAGTGCAAGGACATCTGATCCATCTGCAATGTGACTTTCCTTGCATGAGTGTCCATTCCCAGTGATCCTTCCTCCTTTAAGCTGGCTACCAACAAACACTGCTCCATATGGAGATATCAAGGGAGCAACCACCCCATGAGGGCTAATTGTTCCTGGGGTGATGTCAGTGGATGACAATTTGGAACATCTAAACTGTTGCCTTTAAAAGCAGAGATCCTGGTACTGTTATATCACAGTAAATTAGAGGTTGGAAGGGACCTCCAGAAATTATCTAGTTCAACCTCCCTGCCAAAGTAGGATCACCCAGGGAAGTCAGCACAGGAATGCATCCAGGTGGGTTTGGAAAGGCTCCAGAGAAGGAGACTCCACAAGCTCCTTGGGGAACCTGCTCCAGGGTTCTGTCACCCTCACTGTAAAGAAGTTTCTCCTCATGTTGAGGTGAAACCTTCTCTGTTCAAGTTTGTATCCATTGTTCCTTGTCTTATTACTGTGAACCACCCAAAAGAGCCTGGCCCCCTCCACTTGACACCCACCCCTCAGATATTGATAGACATTGATCAGATCCCCTCTCAGTCTTCCCTTCTCCAGACTAAACAGTCCCAGGGCTCTCAGTTTCTCTTCACAGGGGACATCCTCAAGTCCCCTAAGCATCCTTGTGGCTCTCCATTGGATTCTCTCCAGCAGGTCTCTGTCTCTCTTGACCTGGGGAGCTCAAAACTGGACACAGTATTCCAGGTATGGTCTCAGCAGGGCAGAGTAGAGGGGAAGAAGAACCTCCCTAGACCTGCTGGCCACATTTTTTCTTGATGCACCCCAGGATCCCATTGGCTCTCTTAGCCACATTGCTGTTCCATGCAGAACTTGGTGACCTCCTTGGATGTCTCTTCCCTTCATGCACTTAGGCCCAGTGATGAGAAAGTGCCCAAATTGTTTGAATGACTTTTAAACAGATTTTTCTGAATCAGTCCATACGACTCTGACAAGCTGATCCAGCATGCTTTGGCAGTATGCCTGCAGCTCCTTACCATAAAATGGGCAGCTTTTAGACCTGTTTGATAACACTGAAACCAGCTTATTTTATCTCATTGGTTCTGCATCAGAACTCTCCCTCCAAACACTGCAAAGGTCTTGGGGGTTCTGATGGATGAGAAGCTGGACATGAGCAGGCAGTGTGAGCTTGCAGCACAGAAGGCAAATCACAGCCTGGGCTGCATCAAAAGATGAGTTGCCAGCAGATCCAGAGAGGGGATTCTGACACTTTGCTCTGCTCTGCTGAGACCTCACCTGGACTACTGTGTGCAGGTCTGGAGCTCTCAATACAGGAAGGACATGGACCTGATGGAGAGGGTCCAGAGGAGGGCCATGAAAATGATCAGGGGATTGGAGCAGCTGGGCTATGAGGACAGGCTGAGGGAGCTGGGGGTGTTCAGCCTGGAGAAGAGGAGGCTCTGGGGAGACCTAATAGCAGCCTGCCAGTATCTGAAGGGAGCCTACAGGAAGGATGGAGAGAGACTGTTTGCAAAGGGCTGCCATGACAGGACAAGGGGCAATGGCTTCAAACTAAAAAAGAGCAGATTGAGATTGGGTGTTAGGAACAAGTACTTTACGATGAGGGTGGTGGAACACTGGAACAGGTTACCAGGGAGGTGGTTGAGGTCCCTTCCCTGGAGATACTCAAGGTGAGGTTTAACAGGGCTCTGGGCAGCCTGATCTGGTTGGGGATGTCCCTGGTGACTGCAGGGGGGTCAGACTGAATGACCTTTAGAGGTTCCTTCCAGCCTGGACCATTCTGTGATTCTATGATTAAACCACTGTGGCAATGCCATGAAATGCAGGCCAGCCACACACTCTGGAGTCATCTACCTGGCTCTCACACTTTGCTTACAGCAGGATTTCGTGATGAACCTCTTTAGAGGCCTCCCTCCATCCACACACACACACACACAGCCCTTGAGGAGGCAGAGTCATGCCCTAAGTTCATTTGCTCATTGTGTCGGTGTGAGCTGGAATTCTCCCCCCACCACCGACAATAACCAGGCTAGCTCAGTCTGGAAGCAAATGAAAAGCTGTATTTACAAGCAGATGAAATGCAATGAATATGTACAAATATACAAAATTCACAACACTTACAAATACATACAATCAACAGAAAAAGCACAACCGATCTCCCTTTGCTTCCCCCCCCAAGGGGACCCTCCCAAAGGGGCCTCTCTCTCCCAGGAGCTTCCCCCCCAGACCGCCCTGGACAGAGAAGCAGAGTTAGTTAAGCAGAAAGTTGTTAACTTAGCTGCCAAGGTCAGTGTGTTATCTTCAGCCAGAAGAGAAGAAGAAACAGCAGCCAGACAGCCCAGCAACTGCCCCCACTGCCGAATGCAGAATGTGCAGAGTGCCTACTTTGTTTTGGGTAATAGTTCTTAAACATTTCTATCTATCCAATGGAAGTGTTTAGAACAATCGTTATTTTGCTTTCTTACACCCAATAGTGACTTATTTACATTCTTTCACTTTCTCTGTTCTGAACTTTGCAAGGAAAAATTAAAAAGACAGTTTCAAACCATCACAGTCCACCCCTTCTAAACAATTCCATTGGCTGCTACTATCATTTATCTAATCTAAAATAATATCTACAACACTAGGTGAATAAAGACCATAGTCCATTCCGGCTATCTCAGATGTAGATGATTCAAAAGAGTCAAATCACAGGAAAAACAGCAAACAGCTTGTTTCCTCGCAGATGGAGCGAAGAAAGGAACAGGGACTCTCAGGTGACTCAGGGCTCTCAGGGTTCGTGCACCGAAGATCTCATGAACTCTCCTCTTGGGCGCGATGCTGTATCTGTGCAACACTCTGAATTTAACCTCTCTCAGCCAAAGTTAGATTTCTTTGTGGAATACACTGAATTTCACCATTTTCTTGCATCACCCAATAGGTGTGACCAGGACCTTCAGCAGAAACCACCCCTCGGACAGGTTTGGCCTCTCCTGAAGGAGAAAATACCCAAACAGTTTTGCCTAACAGATTCTTTTCTCTGATAACAGGAACTCTATCACCTTCCTCCTTTCGCAACAAATCTGATTGGGCAGGTCCAGCTCGATTCACTGAACCTCTACTATTCACTAACCAGGTTGCTTGTGCTAAATGTTTCTCCCAGTTTTTCAAAGATCCACCCCCCATGGCTTTGAGAGTGGTTTTCAGCAAACCGTTGTAGCGTTCGATCTTCCCTGCAGCTGGTGCATAGTAGGGAATGTGGAATATCCACTCGATGCCGTGCTCTTTGGCCCAGTTTTTTACAAGATTGTTCTTGAAATGAGTTCCATTGTCCGACTCAATCCTCTCTGGAGTTCCGTGTCTCCACAGGATTTGTCTCTCCAGACCAAGAATGGTGTTACGTGCAGTTGCATGAGGAACTGGATAAGTTTCCAGCCATCCAGTGCTTGCCTCTACCATAGTCAGCACATACTGCTTACCAGATGGAGAACGAGGTAGAGTGATGTAGTCAATCTGCCAGGCTTCACCATACTTGTACTTGGACCATCGGTCACCGTACCACAAGGGCTTGATCCGCTTTGCCTGCTTAATAGCAGCACAAATGTCACAGTCATGGATGACTTGTGTGATAGCATCCATGGAAATGTCAATGGATCTGTCACGAGCCCATCGGTAGGTTGCATCTCTGCCTTGATGTCCTGACGAGTCATGGGCCCACCGAGCTAGGAACAGCTCACCTCGGTGTTTCCAGTCAAGATCAGGATCAGGATCAGAGTTTGTGTCCACCTGGGAAACTCTTGCAGCTAGATCTGCCTGATGGTTGTGTTGTTGTTCCTCAGTAGCTTTGCTCTTAGGAATGTGAGCATCGATGTGTCTCACTTTCACTGGGATTCTCTCAATGCGAGCAGCAATGTCTTGCCACAGATCTGCAGCCCAGATTGGCTTTCCTTTCCTCTGCCAGCCATTCTTCTTCCAGTCTTTCAGCCAACCCCACAAGGCATTGGCTACCATCCACGAGTCGGTGTAGAGATAAAGCTTTGGCCATCTCTCACGTTCAGCTATGTTAAGAGCTAGCTGGACAGCTTTTACCTCTGCAAATTGACTGGATTCTCCTTCTCCATCTCTCGCTTCTGCAACTCTGCATGTTGGACTCCACACTGCAGATTTCCATCTCCGCTTGTTCCCAACCAGACGACAGGAACCGTCTGTGAACAAAGCATATCTCTTGTCATCATCAGACAGATCACTGTAAGGAGGAGCTTCCTCAGCACGAGTTACTCTCTCCTCTGGAGGTTTAGCACAGCTTGTGCCTTCTGGCCAGTTTGTGATCACCTCCACCAAACCAGGCCTTTCGAGATTTCCCATTCGAGCTCGCTGTGTTATCAGAGCCATCCACTTAGACCAGGTAGCATCTGTTGCATGATGTGGTGAAGAACCTTTGCCTTTGAACATCCAATTCAGAACTGGCAATC
The DNA here is from genome assembly GCF_027791375.1 of Indicator indicator. Lineage (NCBI taxonomy): Eukaryota > Metazoa > Chordata > Aves > Piciformes > Indicatoridae > Indicator > Indicator indicator. Next base: position 30,990,208 of record NC_072019.1, read on the forward strand.
TAGGAGCTAGAAGAAGTTGTGACTCAGTTCCAATCACTTCAGAAGCAGCTTTCACTCCTTCGTAAGCAGCTAAAATCTCTTTCTCTGTTGGAGTGTAGTTTGCCTCTGAGCCTCTGTAGCCACGACCCCAGAAACCAAGAGGACGTCCTCGTGTCTCCCCTGGAGCTCTTTGCCATAAGCACCAGGTTGGACCATTGTCACTCGCGGCCGTGTACAGAATGTTCTTAATGTCTGGACCAGTTCGGACAGGTCCCAGACCCATCGCTTGGACTACCTCTCGCTTGATCTGGTCAAAGGCTGCTTGTTGCTCAGGACCCCATTGGAAACTGTTTCTCTTTCGAGTCACATGATAGAGAGGTTTCACAATCTGACTGTATCCAGGAATGTGCAGTCTCCAAAATCCCACTATGCCTAAGAAACGCAGAGTTTCTTTCTTGTTGATGGGATTTGCCATGGTGGAGACTCTGTTTATCACATCCATTGGGATGTGACGGCGACCATCTTGCCACCGCACTCCCAGAAACTGGATTTCTCTGGCAGGTCCTTTCACCTTGTCTCGCTTGATAGCCAAACCAGCTTGCAAGAGAATGTCAATGATTTTGTTACCTTTCTCCAAGACTTCTTCAGCAGTCTCACCCCAGACGATGATGTCATCGATGAACTGAATGTGTTCTGGAGCTCCACCTTTCTCCAAAGCATCATGGACCACTGCATGGCAGATGGTTGAACTGTGAATCCACCCCTGGGGCAAACGATTGAATGTGTACTGAATGCCTCTCCAGGTGAAAGCAAACTGAGGCCTGCATTCCTCTGCTATGGGAATAGAGAAGAAAGCATTAGCAATGTCTATGGTAGCATACCATTTGGCCTGCTTGGATTCCAGCTCATATTGGAGTTCCATCATGTCTGGTACAGCTGCACTCATGGGTGGAGTTACTTCATTCAAGGCACGGAAATCAACTGTCAGACGCCACTCTCCATTCTGCTTTCTCACAGGCCAGACTGGACTGTTGAAAGGTGAATGAGTTTTGCTGATGACCTTCTGACTCTCCAACTGACGAATCAAGTTTTGAATGGGCACCAAAGAGTCACGGTTGGTTCTGTATTGTCTGTGATGCACAGTTTGAGAAGCAACCGGCAGCTTTACATCCTCTATCTCATGTTGTCCCACAACTGCAGATTCATCTGAAAGCTCAGGTCTAATGGACAACTTCAATTTTCCTCCATCAATTTCTACAGTTGCTATTCCAAAAGCCCATTTGTAACCCTTAGGGTCTTTAAAACGCCCTTCTCTCAGAAAGTCAATTCCCAAAATACAAGGTGCATTAGGTCCTCTTACAATAGTATGTTTCTTCCACTGCTTCCCAGTTAAACTTATATCAACCTCTATCTTAAACAACTCTTGAGATCCACCAGTGACTCCCTGAATAGTTACAGATTCTCTCCCTTGATAATTTGATGGTATTATGGTGCACTGAGCTCCTGTGTCAACCAAGGCCCTGTACTTCTGAAATTTTGAAGTGCCAGGCCACTGGATGTACACATCCCAATAGATTCTGTTATCTCCATTATCCCTTACCTCCCCCTGGCGGAAGGCAGGGCACCCCTAATGGTGGGGATTACCTCCACATGTACAGCTGGCACAATGTCCAGCACCAGAATTAGGATCACTGTTGGAGCTATCAGAGTTGTTCTGGGAAACTGAGGAAGCGACAGCTACCCTCCTGGTATTGCTACCTCGGGATCTGCCCCTCTGCAGCTCCCGTAACCTCTTGAAAAGATCAGAAGTTGGTTGACCATCCCATCTGTTCGTGTTCTCACCAAACTGATCACGCAGAGTTATCCAGATACTGCCACGTGATTGCCTCTGCTGTCTGTTTTGGTTTGGCCTGTTTTGGAATGGCCTTCTTGGAGCATGTCTGTTCCTAACAGCTGAAACTTGTATCCATCTGGAGGAAGAGGAATTAGAATCATCCCCCTTCATCAAGTTGGATATGGAGGTTTTAAGTTCCTCCTTCAGCTCTTTCATGCAATTCTTCATTTCTCCAGACAGAGTTTCAATGGCTGAAACCAAAGAAGTACGTGCAAGACTATCCTCCAACTGCCTCATTTGGTCAGTGAAATGGCCAACAGTAGGAGGTGCTCCACCATAATTTCTTGCCACAATCCTGCTTGCCAGAATAGTGGCATAATTAGGAGGAGCAAGCTTAATGAGCTTTTTGGCAGGCCTGTTCCAACAGGAATTTCATCAGGATTCAGGGTCTTATGATCTTCCATACATTACTTCTCTCACAGCAAACTCTCTCAGACGCTTGATTCCCTCAGCTATTGTGGTCCAAGGCTTAGGGTTCCATGGTAAATCATCTCTGCTGGGGTACCTCAGCGAGACTGCCAGTAGGAGGCGTGCCCACAGAGAAACTTTACCAATGCACTTGCCTAGATGCCTGTCTATGCCTGTATCCTTTGAGAGCATCCCCAACTGAGAGGCCGACTTGTCGCCTACCACCAATGCTGGGGCTCCCATATCAAAACACCTGGCTAGCCAAGACAGGACTGGCTCATTATCTCCTCTGATGTAATCCTTCCTCACATGTCTAATTTCCTGTCTGGGTGCATTAGCTGACTGTATGTCATCCTCATCATCATCATCATCATCATCCTGAGGTCGCTGTCCCCATAATCCTGTTGTAATCCTCCGTTGAATTTCCTTGAGTTCAGAGGCTCTGCCAGCAGGTGCTAATCTACCAGGGTCTACATCCTGACCTACATCTCCATCATCCATGTGGGGTCTCAAGAGGTCTACCAGAGTTTTAAGGCTAACCCTCTCTTCCTCATCAGAAGGATCTTTCTTAACAGAGGGACCCTGAGTAGAAGGACCCTCATCTCCATCTGCACCATCTCCTGCAGTATCTGCATCTCCTTTACGCTTTCTGGTTACAGTGGCCACCAAATTTACTGGCTTGGTTTTCACATTCACAGCAGAGTTGGAAGAGCAAGTAGCCTTATGTCTTTCTTGACACAGTGCTATCAGTAGCCATATGATTATTCCAAGAAGCAACAAAATTAAGATTAAGGTTAGCACAAGATATCTAGGGTACCACTGGTTCCAAAGACCCTCTGTAGTTGTAAGAGGAGTAACAAACTCAAATGTGTCTGCTAGCAGATCCATAGTTGAGTTACCATAGCTTCTTAGCCCAATAAGACCACAACAGAATTCACCAACATTCAGTAACTTGTTCTTAACCCAAAGAAATGACTTATATGCCACATATCTCACAATCTTGTCTATCATGCAGGTAACAGCCCATCTGTAGACAATTGCACCGATAATAGATGAAATAGAATGACTCAGAATCCAAAACAGCTTCATTTTCCTTCCTAATCTGAGCAGAAATAAATCAAACAAGCAATCGAGCCCCACGTTGGGCGCCAAAAATAAAAAGTGTATCGGTGTGAGCTGAAATTCCCCCCCCCACCGACAATAACCAGGCTAGCCCAGTCTGGAAGCAAATGAGAAGCTGTATTTACAAGCAGAGTCTAAAATCTACAATGAAATGCAATGAATATGTACAAATATACAAAATTCACAACATTCACAAATATATACAATCAACAGAAAAGCACAACCGATCTCCCTTTGCTTCCCCCCAAGGGGACCCTCCCAAAGGGGCCTCTCTCTCCCAGGAGCTTCCCCCCCAGACCCCTCTGGACAGAGAAGCAGAGTTAGTTAAGCAGAAAGTTGTTAACTTAGCTGCCAAGGTCAGTGTGTTATCTTCAGCCAGAAGAGAAGAAGAAACAGCAGCCAGACAGCCCAGCAACTGCCCCCACTGCCGAACGCAGAATGTGCAGAGTGCCTACTTTGTTTTGGGTAATAGTTCTTAAACATTTCTATCTATCCAATGGAAGTGTTTAGAACAATTGTTATTTTGCTTTCTTACACCCAATAGTGACTTATTTACATTCTTTCACTTTCTCTGTTCTGAACTTTGCAAGGAAAAATTAAAAAGACAGTTTCAAATCATCACACTCTGGGAGAAATCTCTGCCCTTTTTAGCCATCCTCATCCAGGCCTGGGGCTGCAGAGGTGTCTCCAATGCTTCCAGCCACCTGCAAATGATGCTTAAGAGAACATATTAAGATTACCCCTGCCCAGGAGATCCCTGAATGAGGTACAGATGGCTTTGTGTCACCTCTCCCTCTGCACAGAGATTATGAGTAAGACAAAGAGTAGCTTAATTTTTATCTTCTTTCAGTATTTAGCCTCCCTGTGAGGCTGAATTTCAGCACTGACATGGAGAGGCTCCTACCCATTGCTTAGATGCAGTGGGTGAAATACAAAACCCACACAGTGAGAGGTGAAGAGAGGCAAATGTACTTCACATGGAGAAGAAAATTAAGCAAGCAACTCCATGAGAACACAGAATCATAGAGTCATAGAATCAGAGCCTTATGGAGTCTCATCTTGAATATCTCCAGGGAAGGGACCTCAACCACTTCCCTGGTCAACCTGTTTCAGTGTTCCACCACACAGATAATAAAGAACTTGATCCTAACATCCAATCTAAATCTGCTCTTCTCCAGCTTGAAGCCATTGCCTCTCATCCTGTCACTGCAGGCCTTTGCAAACTGACTCTCTCCATCCTTCTTGTAGCTTCCTTCAGGTACTGGAAGGTTGTTATTAGGTCTCCATGGAGCCTTCTCTTCTCCAGGCTGAACACCCCCAGCTCCCTCAGCCTGTCCTCATAGCAGAGCTGCTCCAACCTCTTGATCATTTTTGTGGCCCTCCTCTGGACCTGCTCCATCAGGTCCATGTCCTTCCTATATTGAGAGTTCCAGACCTCCATGGGGGCTTCAGAAGGGACAATGGCACAGCCAGATAGGGATTTACATCGAGGCAGGTATTTACAGGCCACCTTTTCCCTCCATTTACACAAAAGAAAACCCAACAATGCCAAAACCTCCCTTGTGTTCTTGTTACACTCAGTTTCAACAATCCTGAGAGCAAACCAGGGTTGACTGGATGCCCCATCTAGCACCTGAGAGTGCCATTTCAGTAGATGATGCCCATCACAGGACCTCAGGAGTTAAAATACCCTGATAAGCTTTGACCTCCTGTGTGGGAGGGAGAAAGACATCTGGTTTTCATTTTTGCTGCCCCACATCTCTGTGCTCTGAATTTGAAAAGTCTGCATTCCATATAAACAGAGAGAAGTCCTCTTAATTTATGCAAGGATACACCAATGCATCAGGAGGGTTATATTTTACTCTAAAGAGAGGAGTAAGGTATCATTTTCCTCATATGAGAAAGGAAGGGTTGTAATAAATGCCAAATGGGCACCACTGAATTTCTTTAAGGGCAAGGATATTATGACAGCAAAGACTTTGAGCTCCAGCTACCTATTAAACAAATCTTTACCAAAACAGATGTTGACATTGTAAGGACAAGTTGGGAACTAAAGGATGCAAATGTATTTGATTGTCCTTACAATGTTGGGAACTAAAGGACGCAACTTTATTTGATTAAGGTTAAGGAGGAGAGTATGTCTGAAAATCTGTTGTGTTTCTCAAGAGCTCTTTGTCACAGGAAGCCAAATGGAGTAGGTGAGAAGAGCTCATCCTGAGAAGACAATCCATCATCATAGAATCATAGAATTAGTCAGGGTTGGAAGGGACCACAAGGATCATCCAGTTCCAACCCCCCTGCCATGGGCAGGGACACCTCACACTAGATCAGGCTGGCCAGAGCCTCATCCAGCCTGGCTGCAAACACCTCCAGGGATGGGACCTCAACCACCTCCCTGGACAACCCATTCCAGGCTCTCACCACTCTCATGGGGAAGAACTTCTGCCTCATGTCCAGTCTGAATCTCCCCACTTCCAGCTTCATTCCATTCCCCCTAGTCCTGTCCCTACCTGATAGCCTAAAAAGTCCCTCCCCAGCTTTCTTGTAGCCCCCTTCAGATACTGCAAGGCCACAAGAAGGTCTCCTCAGAGCCTTCTCTTCTCCAGACTGAACAACCCCAACTCTCTCCGTCTGTCCTCACAGGAGAGGAGCTCCAGCCCTCTGCTCATCCTCATGGCCCTTCTCTGGACACCTTCCAGCATGTCCATATCCCTCTTGTAATAGGGGCACTGGAATCAATCAATCATAGAATCATAGAAGGCTGGAATGGCTTAGGTTGGAAGGGACCTCAGACATCATCTCCTCCAACCTCCCCACCATGGGCAGGGACACCTCTCAACTAGACTCAGCTGCCTAAGGCCTCATTCAACCTGGCCTACAACCTCTCTTGGCAGCCTGCTCCAGTGCTCTGTCATCCTCACAGTGAAGCAGCATTTGTTCAGATATTGAAGAATTTCAGTCTTTTACCTCGAGGAGGGCTCTAATTCAGAATTAATTTCAGTATGATTTATACTGACCCACAGAAGCAAACAAATTAAACTGCTGAAGTCCAGCACATTAAAAAAAAAAAAAAAACAAACCAAACCATAACGTCATTTTACAAACACTTTAAAATATTAAAATAAGGAAATAAAGACAAGATAAAATTCCAGATCCACTCCACTGTCTCAGACATTACTACAAAGGTCCATTCAGCCAAAGATCACACTTGCACCAGAGGAAGTCTTCTTTAGGTGCTGTTAATTACTCCAACCATCTATAAACCGAATGGCTTCAATGAACCACATTGATGGAGATCATATTTCAGATATTATTTACACTGAACAGAATCTCCTTTGTTAGTAATCACCAGATTTATGAACTGCTTGCAGCAAAACAGTTGCACCCCAGGGAACCCACTTTGGTCCCACCAACGCACCACAGACACAAACACACCTCATTCACTCAGTCTGATGCTGCAGAGCTGCACCGAGGGAGAGGCTTTCACCACCCTTTTTGTGTTTCCTGCATCCTGGATTTTGTGCTCCTGCAAGGGAGGACACAGCAGCCAAACTCCCTCCCCGTGGCCAGCAGGCTGGAGCTACTTAGAGGACGTGATGCTCCTCGCTGCGATGTATCCTCAGGCTCTGCCAGTCTGGCACTACTCACTGCTTCTACTTGAACACCCAAGGCACATCCAAAACAAA